>NC_061511.1:232569915-232869915 GCF_022539505.1 Lolium rigidum | reverse complement strand
AGCTCTTGCCCTTGCTGCCGGCCATGTCTCTGTACCTAGCATCGGCAATGCGATCCTACATATGTAAAAGGAACCAACAAATCGTCAATATCTCGCCGACGCTAAAACTAGAATTAACTTTCTGAAGTATGCACTCACATATTCGTCGACAGTTGCGCCGCTAGGAGGATTGGACACCACTTGGTCCATTGCTGCTGCCCACCGGCTACACGCCGGTTTGATCGCGTTCCAACGACCTTGGAGGGATCGGTAGGTGCGATCGACAGGATGGCGAACGCGCGGCATGAGTTTGTGGAAATTGTCCTCGATCCGCTACCAGCAGCGCTTGCCTGTTTGATCCGTGCCGGAGACAGCATCCATCCCCACGGAGGCCCAAGCTCGGCACAAGGTGGCGTCTTCAACCTCCGTGTAGTTGTTGGCCCGCCTCTTCTTCCGACTTCCATCGGCCGTGACCTCCACCACACCGTCGTCCTCTTCCTCGTCCCCCTCGTCCCCTTCGTCCCCTTCTTCCCCTTCTTCCGCGCAGTAGTTCTCGTTGCCGAATGGCGGGAGTGGGTTAATGTTCACCTCCCCCAACATCTCCATGTACGTGGTGGAATCGTTCCTAATTTGACGAGGCCTCAGTACGGGTTTGCAATGGAAAAAACGGAGGAAAGTTCATGTGTACCTTGCTGCGCCATCGTCGAGCACGGGATGGGCGGCGGCCGCGGTGGCTTCCGGAGGCGGCTGCGGCGTAGGCGGAGATGGGCAGGGACGCGCGGGGCCACGGCCAGTCGCCGCCTTCACTTTGGTCCTTTTCGGACCCGAACTCTTCGGTCTCGCACGGACGGCCTTCGGCTTCACCGCCGACCCACCACCGGGGACCGCCCCTGCACCGGCTTGCAGGAGCAGATGCGTTCGCGCGCGCCGCCTCTTCGCCGCAGTCGTCGACGAGACCGCGGGGGTCACAAGGGTCGGAGCGGTGGCCGGGATTGTTGGTGGAGCGGCGGAAGAGGCGGCGACCACGGGAGACAGTGCCGGCGCCGGCGGGGTAGCAACGGCGGCCGGCGGGGTAGCAACGGCCGTCGGCGGGGTCGATTCGAGACTCATCGGGGACAAATCGGAGGTTGGCGGCGGCGGTTGGGACGAGCTGAAGGTTCCCTCGCGCGCAAATTAGGGATTGTGTTCAGGCTGCGTTCGGTTCGCTCCGTCGGCCCCTACAAATACAGGCCGACGGAGCGAACCGAATGCAGCCCGAAAAAATATTTTCGATTTTGGGCCGTTTTCGGTCACTGATCGGCGCCGTTTTTCGCCCCGAACCCGTAAAACGGCGGTTATTTTTCGGTTTTAGGCCTTTTACGGGCTCTGTTAGAGATGCTCTAAGGCCGTGAACAAGAGCTGCAACCCTGAAGCCACCACCGGCCACGGGGCCCTGATCCCTGCTCGTACCGCGCAGCCTCATCGCATGGAGCCTGTTCACAAGGAGGTCCCAGTTAACAAGAAGAACATCGCCTGGGCCAGCGATAAGAACAGCAAGTTTGACAGCGCTGTTTTCCCCATCAATTTCCAGAAAGGCGGGATCATCGGTGGCGGCAACCTCAATGAGAAGTTACCTGTAAGTGCAGAAGTTACTTCTGAATTTCCGATGCAACATTTCCTTCTGAACTTTTATTTTGACGACGTGGTTCTGATCTTTTTCTTCTGAACTTGCAATGTGTTACTTTTCTTCGGCTGAGCGAGCAAGTGGATCTTATTGTGTGGATGCGGACTGCGGCGCTAGAATGGGCGGCTCTTCCTTGCTAATCCCGACCTGCATGAGAGGTTCAGGAAGAACAAGTCTTTGAACAAGTATGACAGGAGCACCTTTTACACCTCTGATCCTGTTGTTGGTTACACAGATTACCCTTTTATTGATGCTGATGTTAAGGAAATACTCAAGTGAACAATATGTTCCCATCACTCAAATTTGTGGCTGTTTGGTTGGAGGGACTTGTGCTCACCATCCGGAAGATTTGAGTGATACAATCTTCTCTCAACTCTGTTCTTGTGTTTGTCAATCTATACGTAAAGGTTTGTAGCACTAGCACAAGAGGTAGACATGCATCACATCATCTATATGCTGTGTCGGCACAAATATGTGTTACGGTTTCATTTCCCTCAAAAAAAAGTGTTACGGTTTCAGTTTCTTTACATCCATTTCGTGTGTATTTTGCATGTTTGAAAATGAATGAAATAAATAGTACATGAGTATTCCTTTCTAATGAAGTACAATATTTAAGCTCCCAAAAATGATTGGAATGGAAGCAAATTGAAATTAAGGTGTAGGTAAGAGGGACATAATATAATAGAAGGCGTTAAGTTTTGTGATCATGAAAATCATTGTCCACTATAGGTATGCTTATATATAGCTACATATTTTTATTTTCGAATAGGGGAAAGTCGCCCTAGCCTCTTCATCAAAATGATACGCACGGCTTCCTTTATTGCAGAGTTTAAAGTTTATATATAGTAGATTACATCTCATGGTCACATAAAGTTGCTACATGAATGAACAAACATTACACCGAAAAAAGTAGTCGTTTAATCATCATTGATTCTAAGGCGTTAGCCACCTGGTTGAAGATAGCCCGAATGACGTCATCAACCGAGTGCAACCAAAGTCCATATGTTCCCGCTGCTTCATAGGAAGAAGGGAAGACCACATGTGGATCCAGTACAAAGCCTTGTAATAGCTACATATATTACCCTCAATTAATTAAGTTGCATACTAATTGATCATCTCACAAAAGAATTTGTTGTTATTGTTGCATTTTTATAATATATTTATCTATAATATCTTGCCCACCCAAAGAAGATTAGAATATCTGCATAAGATAAAATTAAATATCAAACAATTTCGACACTATGGATGATGCCCTCTCATCAACAAAGCGTACCGTAAGGAACTTTGCTCGCTCCAGCCACCGCCCAGGCAGAAGCCCGCCTCCGAACCTCCATCATCTCGCCTTCCTTTGGATCATGCACACCATGGAGCCAACATGTAACCTCGCTCTAATCCCACTTGTTAGGATAATACACGATTAGATCATTGTAGAAAATAGGCGGGAGATGAAAACCCTTACATATACGAGACATGTTTTACGAGCGCTCCTCCCATGTTCTATTAAAGCACCGTTGACGACAAGTCTGTCTTAGTGTACATACACATCACATCTAGAACGTCACGCTGGTCCAGTGCCCCTGCCACGGGCGTTGGACCGCCCCAAGGATTCCGTCTTTTTGTATATCCTAGCTTTTGTCTTGTATACTTTGGCTACCACGGATGTCTTTATATATTAGGCCTAGACAGAGTTCGACTTCAACATGTAACCGAAATCCAGCATGTAGCCTATACACGTATTCGATACAACTTCAACAGTCACATAAGAGAACCCCTAGTACGGCGAGAAATATAAAGCATGTCTTGTACCTCGAAAGCACTAAAAATAAATACCTACTATTCAAAGGTATATCCTCCAAAAACCATATAGACTAAGTAAGTAAAGTATAGTTATAGTTAATGGTTCACTTAAATTGATACTAGATCGTATAATTTGCTGCTTTTTATTTTGATAATGGACTCTTTATTACTCATAAGAAGCAATTACATCCGACATCTGCATAGTTAAGATGCTCATAAACATTTGAAAAGTCTCAAAAGTATGGAGAACTAAAAAGGGCGAATTACATAACAGACAATAGTAAATGTAAAACGCCTAAGGTGAAGGTGGATGCCCAGTGTTGGAAAAGGCAACGCTTACTCACACTTAAGCACTAGGCGATGGACAAACGCCTCGCCTAGGACATAAGATAAAGTCTAGGCAGGGCAACCATGAAATTTTCTTCCCCGTGAAGAAATCATGACATATTTCACTGTCGAGACATATGGACCATATTCTAATGGTAGTTGATAGTAATTTACTCATTAACATGCTCTAAATTAATGTATATTCACATATGATAACCTATTTACACACTTTATATTACAAACCATACGCCCGCCTAGGCTGCGCCTAGGATGCTTAAGCACCGCCTAGGCACGCGAATGCCAATCACCTCGCTTACGCCTAGCGTTTTTTCCAACATTGTGGATGCCTAATCCGTAGATTATACTGCCACCCATGTAGGAAAAAAGTATCCCTCGCCGTGTCCTTCAACCGTGTACAGACCTCAGTAAATAGGTCGCGGTTCTCCACCTTTTGCAGCACAGACCACGAACGAAGAATAGCGGTACATCTGTAGATAACTTGCAAGAGAGAACAATTCTTGTCATTAAAAACTTTGTCATTTCTACACAGGCGACCATATAATGGCAAGCGCCCCCACCCTAATAAATATTCTAAATCTGTGATCGATCTCATGAAGTCAATTACTGAAGATATTGGCCACACTAGTCGGGGGATACAGATCATAAGCTACTTGGATGCATGACCATATAGATCTGGCAAAGCGACATTGGAAGAACAAGTATTTAACCATCTCATTGTGTTGACAAAAAATACAATGTGTGTATTCCCATGACAATTGTGTTTCACAAGATTATTTTTGGTTAGGAATACTCCTCGACATAAATACCAGCAAAAAATCTTAATTTTGAGCGGTATATTCATCTTCCAAATCTTCTTGTTTTTATCAACTGTTATTTCCGGTTGGATAATGGCATTGTACAATGAACTTACAGAGAAATTTTCATTGGATTGTAAGTTCCAACGAAATTCATCTTGCCCTTCAGACAACTGGATGGATTCTAAACGCAACAGTAAAGCATTCCATCCAAGAAGTCTTGGACCAATTAATTGTAGGGATTCGTTGCATAGAAAACAAAAAAATTCCTACCGCGAACACGCAATCCAAGCCAAGATGCAATCTAGAAGACGGTAGCAACGAGGGGATGATCGAGACTCACCCTTGAAGAATTCCAAAGCCTACAAGATGAGGCTCTTGTTGCTGCGGTAGACGTTCACTTGCCGCTTGCAAAAGCGCGTAGAAGATCTTGATCACGGCGCCACGAACGGGCAGCACCTCCGTACTCGGTCACACGTTCGGTGTTGATGAAGTCGACGTCCACCTCCCCGTTCCAGCGGGCAGCGGAAGTAGTAGCTCCTCTTGAATCCGGCAGCACGACGGCGTGGTGTTGGTGGTGGTGGAGAAACCCGGCGGAGCTTCGCTAAGCGTGCGGGGAAGAAGGAGGAGTGGGGCGGCTAGGGTTTGGGGAGAGGGGGGCGCCGGCCACTTGAGGGGTGCGGCCACCTTGTGGTGTTGGGGTGGCCGGCCCCCTCCCCTTGGCCCTCATTATATAGGTGGAACACCCAAGAGTTGGTCTACAAGTCTTCGAAGAAGACCCCAAACCAAAACCTTCCATATCACATGAAACCTACCCAAGCTAGGACTCCTACTAGAGGTGGGATTCCCACCTTCCCTTGGGAGGGGGTGGCCGGCCACCTTGGTGGAGCCCAAGGTGGACTCCCCCTTCCTAGGGTTGGCCGGCCATGGGAGGTGGAGTCCCTCCGGGACTCCGCCTTCCTTAGTGATTTCTTCCGGACTTTTCTAGAACCTTCTAGAACCTTCCGTAGAACCTTCCGGATCATTTTAAATCTTATAAAATGACTTCCTATATATGAATCTTATTCTCCGGACCATTCCGGAACTCCTCGTGATGTCCGGGATCTCATCCGGGACTCCGAACAAATCTTCGAACTCCATTCCATATTCAAGTTTTACCATTTCAACATCAAACCTTAAGTGTGTCACCCTACGGTTCGCGAACTATGCGGACTGTAGGGATTCGTTGCATAGAAAACAAAAAATTTCCTACCGCGAGAACGCAATCCAAGCCAAGATGCAATCTAGAAGACGGGAGCAACGAGGGGATGATCAAGACTCACCCTTGAAGATTTCCAAAGCCTACAAGAGTAGGCTCTTGTTGCTGCGGTAGACGATCACTTGCCGCTTGCAAAAGCGCGTAGAAGATCTTGATCACGGTGCCACAATCGGGCAGCACCTCCGTACTCGGTCACACGTTCGGTGTTGATGAAGACGATGTCCTTCTCCCCGTTCCAGCGGGCAGCGGAAGTAGTAGCTCCTCCTTGAATCCGGCAGCACGACGGCGTGGTGGCGGTGGCGATGGAGATCTCCGGCGGAGCTTCGCTAAGCGTTGCGGGAGAGGTGGAGGAGTGGGGCGGCTAGGGTTTGGGGAGAGGGGGTGGCCGGCCACTTAGGGGTGCGGCCAAGCTATTGGCTTGTGGTGGCCGGCCCCCTCCCCTATGCCCCTCATTATATAGGTGGAACCCCAAGTGTTGGACTACAAGTCTTCGAATAAGACCCCAACCCAAAACCTTCCATGTAGTAGGGAAACCTACCCAAGGTGGGACTCCCACCCAAGTGGGATTCCCACCCTTCCATGAAGGGGTGGCCGGCCCCTTGGTGGAGTCCACCTTGGACTCCTCCCTCTAGGGTTGGCCGGCCATGGGGAGGTGGAGTCCCTCCGGGACTCTTCCTTCCTTAGTGATTTCTTCCGGACTTTTCTAGAACCTTCTAGAACCTTCCATAAATGCACCGGATCATTTCCAAACTTGGAATATGACTTCCTATATATGAATCTTATTCTCCGAACCATTCCGGAACTCCTCGTGATGTCCGGGATCCCATCCGAGACTTCGAACAATACTTCGAACTCCATTCCTTATTCAAGTTCTACTATTACAACATCAAACCTTAAGTGTGTCACCCTACGGTTCGCGAACTATGTAGACATGGTTGAGATCTCTCTCCGACCAATAACCAATAGCGGGATCTGGAGATCCATAATGGCTCCCACATATTCAACGATGACTTAGTGATCGAATGAACCATTCACATACGATACCAATTCCCTTTGTCACGCGATATTTTACTTGTCCGAGGTTTGATCATCGGTATCACTCTATACCTTGTTCAACCTCGTCTACTGACAAGTACTCTTTACTCGTACCGTGGTATGTGGTCTCTTATGAACTTATTCATATGCTTGCAAGACATTAGACGACATTCCACCGAGAGGGCCCAGAGTATATCTATCCGTCATCGGGATGGACAAATCCCACTCGTTGATCCATATGCCTCAACTCATACTTTCCGGATACTTAATCCCACCTTTATAACCACCCATTTACGCGAGTGGCGTTTGATGTAATCAAAGTACCTTTCCAAAGATAAGTGATTTACATGATCTCATGGTCGAAAGGACTAGGTAACTATGTATCGAAAGCTTATAGCAAATAACTTAATGACGTGATCTTATGCTACGCTTAATTGGGTGTGTCCATTACATCATTCATATAATGATATAACCTTGTTATTAATAACATCCAATGTTCATGATTATGAAACTAATCATCTATTAATCAACAAGCTAGTTAAGAGGCTTACTAGGGACTCATTGTTGTTTACATAACACACATGTATCAATGTTTCGGTTAATACAATTATAGCATGGTATATAAACTTTTATCATAAACATAAAGATATATAATAACCACTTTTATTATTGCCTCTTGGGCATATCTCCAACAGATCTCCCACTTGCACTAGAGTCAATAATCTAGATTACATTGTAATGTACCTAACACCCATGGCATTCTGGTGTTGGTCATACTTTGCCCTAGGGAGAGCTTTAGTCAACGGTTCCGACACACTCGTAAACGTATGTATTTTGCAATTCATTTGCGTCTTCACGCATCACTCATTTTCCAAATGAGTCGGCATTAAATATGTTTGGTCTTCTGGTGGAACCTTAATTCCGCGGTCTGAAATATGTCACTAATATTGTCATACACAATATAGCTTCAAAGTTCTGACACTATCGGAACTACACCAAGTTCTCAAAGAACTTCTCGACTCAACATCCTCAGTCATTGTCAAAACAATGTCATGCTTTGCCTATGTTTGTAGAATCCGTCACACTATTTAGAACTCTTCTAAATCTAGCATTGTGTTTACCTTTTAAACAATACTTAGCATAATTGAGATTTGAATTTCATTTTTATATGTGACCAAACAAATATCGGTGCAACACCTTACAGCGATTTGTTTGACATTACCCAATATAAAATTATATATATATCCTTGGTTCTTCTAAAGTACTCAAGGATATTCTTACTGTCGTCCAATGATTATCACATGAATCATTCTGGTATATGCTCATAACATTTTAGAGCACAGGACATCTGATTGTCTACATATTATTCGTGATCCATAATCACTCATGTGTTTTTACTCATTGAGTGTCAGATACACTCAAGTCTGTTAAACCTTCACATGACAAGAACATCTTCTTAATATTTCTATATTGAACTACTTCAATATCCATTCTATGTACTTTGACTTAAACTTATTATGTGTTCCAATCTATCTTCATAGATCTTGACACTAAATATGTTTCAGTCCATATCCTTTCATTAAAGTTAATTCTCAATGAAACCTTTTTAATCAAGTATATAATTACATCATTTATAACCAACTATATGTCATCTACATAAAGTATTATAAATATGTCTCAGCGCTCCCACTTAATTTCTTGCAAATGCAAGCCTCTTCATCGTCTCTGATGAAATTATAACTCTTTGATCATTTCATCCGGTGAAGATTCCAACTCCGCGATACTCACTTCATCCAATTGAAGTTCATATACTTATCTAGTATTCCACGGACTAGCAAAACTCTTGGTTTGTATCTTGTATACACCTTTAATACACACTTCTGTTAAGTAATGTATTTTGCCATCCTACTAGCATATCTCATGAAAGAAATATGTAGCGATTACTAGAATAATCCACATAGACTATAAGCATTGCTACGGAAGATCTAATCTTATCGTAGTCAACTCTTTGAACTTTGTCGTAAACAACTTTTCGACAAGTCGAGCTTATTCAAGGATATTCCATCCAAGTCCATCAATTTTATAGATCTGTTTACTTTCAAGAAGTATTCATCTATCTTGGATTTCATGACGTATAGCCATTTTAACGGAGTCAGGGCCCATCATAACTTCTTTTGTATGTAGTTGGTTTATCATTGTTCAAAAAACAATCGTTTGTTCACAAATTATTTATTTGATCACAAAGTAAACCACACCTACAAGGTTCAATAAGTACTTCGATCTCCATGACTATAACATTTTGTAGACATGGGAGCCATGATCGTCGTGGCCGCTTCCGGAACCAATTCCGATGCTGCGCTACTCGATCATTATGCTCGTGTTCATAAACCTTATCAAGTTTTGTTGTCCTCCCACTCAAATACTTCGCTAAAAACAATTTCTTGGAAATAAGTAAGAAACATCGACAAACACTTTTGTCTTTGTCTCCATAGTGGAAAGAATTCCCAATCAATTCCGTGGGATAACCAACAAAGACATTCATCCGATTTTGGTTGTAAACTTATTTACTTTATGCTATGCATTCCAAAATTTAAGAAAGGACTATTAGGGTTCATACCCATGCCATAACTCGTATGGTGTCATTTCAACGGATCATGATGATGCTCTATTCAGTGTAAAAGCGGTAGTCTCTAAAGCATGATCCACAAAAATATAATGGCATCAATATTTTATCTCATCATTGATCCAACAATGTTTGGATACGTCTCTCGGATACTTCATCATCACTATGATACTCCAACAAACGTGAGTTGTAGAACAACTTCATAACTCTCTTAGATGTTCGCTAAAACTCGTAATTCAAATATTTCCACTATGATCCAATCATAGATATTTGACTTTTCTATTACGATGATTTCCACTTCATGCTGAAATTTATTTGAATCCATTCAAATGTTTCAAACTTCTTCCTTATCGAATATATCCACATATATATACTCAATTCATTGTTGGAAGTTTTCATGAAGTAGAAGAATCTCCCGCACACAACTATGCCCAGTGAACCACATACATCATCATGTATGTTTCCACTAAGTTAGTTGCCCGTTCAACTCTTGGCCTATGAACGGTATTTCAGTCATTCTCTTTAGAAAAGATTTGCAAGCGCCAAATGATTCAAAAATCGTATGACTCCGAAAATCCATTTGCATGGAGTTCCTTCATGCGTTCCTTTCTAACATGACCTAAATGGCGGTTCCACAAATAAGTGGAATTCAAATCATTTGCCTTATGGCATTTTAGCGTCAGTGTTATGTATGTGTGTTTCACCATTAAGATTTATAATAACTTATCCATCGTACATGGAGTAATGTCATAATTTGAACAACTCATTGTTTTCATTTGACCAGAGCAAAATAACAATTATTAAGTTCTTTATTATAAATTCTAAGGGCTAGATAGAATGTCAACGATGAACATAATAACACTTTATTTTTGTTCCAGACGTGCATTCCTATCATATTCCTTGTTAGTCACTTAGGCCATTGTATTCTTGTATTGCGTTGTTTTGTATGACATTTCATACCAACCAATATGGTACTAATACCCAAGAATTTCATTGTGTGACCAAACTAGGAATACAACAATAACATGTATATCATGTATATACACCTGAGCTAGACTTTCTAGTCTTCTCTTTTCCTTCTGCCAATAATCTTTTGTAGTTTCTCTTTTAGTTTTCCTCATTATTCAGAAAATACTTCACCTTCAATAACTTCTAGGTTTGTTGGTCAAATACCAATAACCTTGAGGTTCTTACTTTGAAGTTGATCATCATATGATAAGTGTTTCAGATTTCACTATTAGTAACTTTGTAATATGATGAACAATTTCACTCATAATTTTATCCATCATTTCATGACGACTTTTCCGAGACCATGTCTGTACATGCTAGGCTCGTAAAGTTTAACCTCAGTATTCGCATGTGCAAATCTGGCTTGCACCCGTTGTATGCACACGTAGAATCTATCACACCCGATCATCACGAGATGCTTCGAAACGACGAGTCTTAGCAACGGTGCATACTAAGGATGATCACTTCATGGATATGCGAATATTGTTAGTGCCCCAATAGTTGGAGGATTGGGATGCCTTGCGTCTTCAACCTTCGTACATTCCCATAAAACTTATGAGTTTATGTAGTCTCACCAAATTATATTCTATCATCTTGCAATAAGGTCTTAGATATCACATATATCTCATACCTTGATTATTTCTGAAAACTAAATTTTCAGCTCCTTACTTTTCAAACATATTTGAACTTCAAGTTTCACTGGAGACAAGATAACTTTAGGTACTAATTGAAACCATAGCTCTTTGAATCAACAATGTGAGGTTTACTAAAAGTTTGCAATAGGACTTAATCATTTCTTGATTCTTTAACAATACGGTACCAGTCCGTAAAGTTTCTTGTTAGACTTAACAGTATTTCTATCTCAATTACAAGACTAGCGCATGGTAGAAAAACGGATGCCAATACTACAAATTAATTCAAAATACTACTCAGACTATGTTTATGATAATTAGTTCATGTTTTAATCTAATTACTAATGAACTCCCACTTAATACAACATCCCTCATAGTTGTTAAGTGGTACACGATCCAAATCCACTACATCAAAACCGATCATCACGTGAGATGATGTAGCTTCAATGGTGAACATCAACATGTTGATCATATCATCCATATGACTCGTGTTCAACCTTTCGGTTTCCGTTGTCCCGAGGACATGTCTGTACATGCTAGGCTCGTCAAGCAAACCCAAGTATTCCACATGTGCAACATGGCTTACACCCGTTGTATGTGAACGTTGAGTCTATCACATCCGATCATCACGAGATGCTTCGAAACGACGAACTGTGCAACGGTGCATACGAGGGGAGAACACTTTATTATCTTGATATTAATGTGAGGGATCATCTTATAATGCTACCGTCGTGTTCTAAGAAAAATAAGATGCATAAAGGATTAACATCACATGCAATTCATATGTGATATGATATGGCCCTTTAGTCTTTGAGCCTTCGATCTTCATCTCCAAAGCACGGACATGATCTCCATCATCAACGAGCATGATCTCCATCATCGTCGGCGTAGCGTCAAGGTCCATGGCGCCATCTTCATGGTTGTTCACCTCATGTAGCAACTATTACAACTACTTTGAAATACTACTCAACATGAAATTTAAAGACAACCATAAGGCTCCTGCCGGTTGCCACAATACAATAATGATCATCTCATACATATTCATCATCACATCATGGCCATATCACATCACCAAACCCTGCAAAAACAAGTTAGACGCCTCTAATTTGGTTAGCATATTTTACGTGGTTTAGGGTTTTCGAGTAAGATCTAATCTATCTACGAACATGAACCACAACGTTGATACTAGTGTTGTCAATAGAAAGAGTAAATTGAATCTTCACTATAGTGGGAGAGACAGACACCCGCAAAGCCACTTATGCAATACAAGTTGCATGTCGAACGTGGAGCAAGTCTCATGAACGCGGTCATGTAAAGTTAGCCCGAGCCGCTTCATCCCACCATGCCACAAAGATGCAAAGTACTCAAACTAAAGACAACATAAGCATCAACGCCCACAAAACCATTGTGTTCTACTCGTGCAACCATCTATGCATAGACACGGCTCTGATACCACTGTAGGGATTCGTTGCATAGAAAACAAAAATTTCCTACCGCGAGAACGCAATCCAAGCCAAGATGCAATCTAGAAGACGGGAGCAACGAGGGGATGATCAAGACTCACCCTTGAAGATTTCCAAAGCCTACAAGAGTAGGCTCTTGTTGCTGCGGTAGACGATCACTTGCCGCTTGCAAAAGCGCGTAGAAGATCTTGATCACGGTGCCACAATCGGGCAGCACCTCCGTACTCGGTCACACGTTCGGTGTTGATGAAGACGACGTCCTTCTCCCCGTTCCAGCGGGCAGCGGAAGTAGTAGCTCCTCCTTGAATCCGGCAGCACGACGGCGTGGTGGCGGTGGCGATGGAGATCTCCGGCGGAGCTTCGCTAAGCGTTGCGGGAGAGGTGGAGGAGTGGGGCGGCTAGGGTTTGGGGAGAGGGGTTGGCCGGCCACTTAGGGGTGCGGCCAAGCTATTGGCTTGTGGTGGCCGGCCCCTCCCCTATGCCCCTCATTATATAGGTGGAACCCCAAGTGTTGGACTACAAGTCTTCGAATAAGACCCCAACCCAAAACCTTCCATGTAGTAGGGAAACCTACCCAAGGTGGGACTCCCACCCAAGTGGGATTCCCACCCTTCCATGAAGGGGGGTGGCCGGCCCCCTTGGTGGAGTCCACCTTGGACTCCTCCCTCTAGGGTTGGCCGGCCATGGGGAGGTGGAGTCCCTCCGGGACTCTTCCTTCCTTAGTGATTTCTTCCGGACTTTTCTAGAACCTTCTAGAACCTTCCATAAATGCACCGGATCATTTCCAAACTTGGAATATGACTTCCTATATATGAATCTTATTCTCCGGACCATTCCGAACTCCTCGTGATGTCTGGGATCCCATCCGAGACTTCGAACAATACTTCGAACTCCATTCCTTATTCAAGTTCTACTATTACAACATCAAACCTTAAGTGTGTCACCCTACGGTTCGCGAACTATGTAGACATGGTTGAGATCTCTCTCCGACCAATAACCAATAGCGGGATCTGGAGATCCATAATGGCTCCCACATATTCAACGATGACTTAGTGATCGAATGAACCATTCACATACGATACCAATTCCCTTTGTCACGCGATATTTTACTTGTCCGAGGTTTGATCATCGGTATCACTCTATACCTTGTTCAACCTCGTCTCATCGACAAGTACTCTTTACTCGTACCGTGGTATGTGGTCTCTTATGAACTTATTCATATGCTTGCAAGACATTAGACGACATTCCACCGAGAGGGCCCAGAGTATATCTATCCGTCATCGGGATGGACAAATCCCACCGTTGATCCATATGCCTCAACTCATACTTTCCGGATACTTAATCCCACCTTTATAACCACCCATTTACGCAGCTGGCGTTTGATGTAATCAAAGTACCTTTCCAAGCATAAGTGATTTACATGATCTCATGGTCGAAAGGACTAGGTAACTATGTATCGAAAGCTTATAGCAAATAACTTAATGACGTGATCTTATGCTACGCTTAATTGGGTGTGTCCATTACATCATTCATATAATGATATAACCTTGTTATTAATAACATCCAATGTTCATGATTATGAAACTAATCATCTATTAATCAACAAGCTAGTTAAGAGGCTTACTAGGGACTCATTGTTGTTTACATAACACACATGTATCAATGTTTCGGTTAATACAATTATAGCATGGTATATAAACTTTTATCATAAACATAAAGATATATAATAACCACTTTTATTATTGCCTCTTGGGCATATCTCCAACACGGACATGGTTGAGTACTCTCTCCGACCAATAACCAATAGCGGGATCTGGAGATCCATAATGGCTCCCACATATTAAACGATGACTTTAGTGATCGAATGAACCATTCACATACGATACCAATTCCCTTTGTCACGCGATATTTTATTTGTCCGAGGTTTGATCATCGGTATCACTTCTATACCTTGTTCAACCTCGTCTCCTGACAAGTACTCTTTACTCGTACCGTGGTATGTGGTCTCTTGAACTTATTCATATGCTTGCAAGACATTAGACGACATTCCACCGAGAGGGCCTGTAGTATATCTATCCGTCATCGGGATGGACAAATCCCACCGTTGATCCATATGCCTCAACTCATAATTTCCGGATACTTAATCCCACCTTTATAACCACCCATTTACGCAGATGGCGTTTGATGTAATCAAAGTACCTTTCCAGTATAAGTGATTTACATGATCTCATGGTCATAAGGACTAGGTAACTATGTATCGAAAGCTTATAGCAAATAACTTAATGACGTGATCTTATGCTACGCTTAATTGGGTGTGTCCATTACATCATTCATACAATGATATAACCTTGTTATTAATAACATCCAATGTTCATGATTATGAAACTAATCATCCATTAATCAACAAGCTAGTTAAGAGGCATACTAGGGACTCTTTGTTGTTTACATATCACACATGTATCAATGTTTCGGTTAATACAATTATAGCATGGTATATAAACATTTATCATAAACATAAAGATATATAATAACCACTTTTATTATTGCCTCTTGGGCATATCTCCTTCGATCTCCCACTTGCACTAGAGTCAATAATCTAGATTACATTGTAAGGTACCTAACACCCATGGCATTCGGGTGTTGGTCATGCTTTGCCCTAGGGAGAGCTTTAGTCAACGGATCTGCTACATTCAGATCAGTGTGTACTTTGAAAATCTTTACTTCTCCATCTTCGATGTACTCGCGAATCGAGTGGTAACGCAGCTTGATATGTTTCAGCCTCTTGTGTGACCTTGGTTCTTGTGCATTGGCGATGGCACCCATGTTGTCACAGTAGATGACTAGTGGGTCCAATGCACTAGCAACCACACCGAGCTCTACAATGAACCTCTTCATCCATACCGCTTCGATGAAGCCTCGAAGCCGCTATGTACTCTGATTCCGTTGAAGACTTCGCCACCGTGCATCGCTTCGAGCTTGCCCAGCTTACGGCAGCACCATTCAATATAAACACGTACCCAGACTGTGACTTAGAGTCATCAGGATCAGTGTTCCAACTTGCATCGGTGTAACCGCTTACAACGAGCTCCTGGTCACCTCCATAACAAAGAAACATATCCTTAGTTCTTTTCAAGTACTTCAGGATATTCTTGACCACTGTCCAGATGTTCCATTCCCGGATCACTTTGATATCTCGCTAGTCAAACTAACGAGCATGTGCTATATCCGGTCTAGTACATAGCATGGCATACATGATAGATCCCATCGCCGAGGCATAGGGGATATTACTCATCCTTTCTCTTTCTTCTGCCGTAGCCGGTCCTTGAGTCTTACTCAAGACCTTGCTCTGGTAACATAGGTAAGAACCCTTTCTTACTTTCGTCCATTCTAAACTTATTTAGAATCTTGTCCGGTATGTACTCGTGATAGCCCTATTAGGCGTCTTGATCTATCTCTATAAATCTTGATGCCTAATATATACGATGCTTCAGCAAGGTCTTTCATTGAAAAACTATTATTCAAATAACCTTTTACACTACTTAATAGTTCTATATCATTTCCAATCAATAATATGTCATCTACATACAATATCAGGAATGCTACAGAGCTCCCACTCACTTTCTTGTAAATACATGCCTCTCCGTGACACTGTATAAACCCGAAGTCTTTGATCACCTTATCAAAGCGTCGGTTCCAACTTCTTGATGCTTGCTTCAGTCCATAGATTGAACGCTGAAGTTTGCATACTTTGTCGCATTTTTAGGATCGACAAAACCTTTGGGTTGTACCATATACAACTCTTCCTCAATGTCTCCATTAAGGAACGTCGTTTTGACATCCATCTGCCAAATCTCATAATCGAAAAATGCAGCTATTGCTACCAAAATCCTCACAGATTTTAGCTTCGCTACAGGTGAGAAAGTCTCATCGTAGTCAACTCCTTGAATTTGTCGGAAACCCTTTGCGACAAGTCGAGCTTTATAAACAAGAATATTACCATTAGCATCTATTTTTCTCTTGAAGATCTATTTATTCTCGATAGCACTTTGCGGCTATCAGGTAAGTCTACCAAAGTCCATACTTTGTTATCATACATGGATCTCATTTCGGATTTCATGGCTTCTTGCCATTTGTTGGAATCTGGGCTCATCATCGCTTCTTCATACGTCGCAGGGTCCTCATCATTATTATCTACAATCATGACATTTAGACAAGGATCATACCAATCAGGAGTGGCACGTTCCCTTGTCGATCTGCGAGGTTCAGTAGTTTCCTCGTTCGAAGTTTCATGATCATTATCATTAGCTTCCTCTGTTGCCGCTGTAGGCGGTACCGGTACAACTTCCGGTACTGCGCTACTCTGATCAACGAGTATAGATTCATCAATCTCATCGAGTTCTACTTTTCTTCCAGTCACTTCTTTAGTGAGAAATTCTTTCTCAAAAAAGGTTCCGTTCTTAGCAACAAAGATTTTGCCTTCGGATCTGTGATAGAAAGTGTACCCTATAGTTTCCTTAGGGTATCCTATGAAGACGCATTTCTCCGCTTTGGATTCTAGCTTGTCCGGTTGTAACTTCTTTACATAGGCTTCGCAACCCCAAACTTTAAGGAACGACAGCTTAGGTTTATTATTAAACCATAATTCATACGGTGTCGTTTCTACGGATTTTGATGGTGCTCTATTTAAAGTGAATGCGGCTGTCTCTAATGCATAACTCCAAAATGATAACGGCAAATCAGTAAGAGACATCATAGAACGAACCATATCTAAGAGAGTTCGATTACGACGTTCGGACACACCGTTTCGTTGTGGTGTTCCCGGCGGTGTCAATTGTGAAAGTATTCCGCATTTCTTTAAATGCATGCCAAACTCATAACTCAGATATTCACCTCCGCGATCAGATCATAGAAATTTAATCTTCTTGTTACGTTGATTTTCTACTTCACTTTGAAATTCCTTAAACTTCTCGAAAGTTTCGGATTTATGTTTCATGAAATAGATATACCCATATCTACTCAGATCATCCGTGAAGGTTAGACCATAACGATAACCACCGCGCGATGCTACACTCATTGGTCCGCATACATCGGTATGTATGATTTCCAATAAGTCAGTAGCTCGCTCCATTATACCGTAAAATGGAGTCTTAGTCATTTTTCCCATTAGACATGCTTCGCATCTATCAAGTGACTCAAAGTCAAGTGATTCAAGTAATCCATCGGTATGGAGTTTCTTCATGCGTTTCACTCCAATATGACCAAGACGACAGTGCCACATATAAGTAGAATTATCATTCAATTTAATTCGCTTAGCATCAATATTATGTATATGCGTATCACTACTATCGAGATCTAACGTAAATAAGCCATTCTTTTCAGGTGCTCGACCATAAAAGATATTATTCATAAAAATAGAACAACCATTATTCTCGGACTTGAATGAATAACCGTCTTGCATTAAACAAGATCCAGATATAATGTTCATGCTCAACGCGAGTACAAAATAACAATTATTTAGGCTTAAAACTAATCCCGAAGGTAGATGTAGAGGAAGTGTGCCGACAGCGATCACATCGACTTTGGATCCGTTTCCAACGCGCATCGTCACTTCATCTTTCAGTAGTCTTCGTTTATTCTTTAGTTCCCGTTTCGAGTTACAAATATGAGCAACCGAACCAGTATCAAATACCCAGGTACTAGAACGAGAACCAGTGAGATAAACATCTATAACATGTATATCGTATATACCTTCTTTCTTCTTCTTGACAAGGCCGCTCTTCGTATCAGCCGGATACTTGGAGCAATTACGCTTCCAAGTTGTCCCTTCTCCTTGCAGTAATAGCACTCAAGATCGTGCTTAGGGCCATTCTTAGGTTTCATAGGAGGCGTGGCAGCTTTCTTGCCACCCTTCTTGAATTTCCCCTTAGACTTGCCCTGTTTATTGAAACTGGTGGTCTTGTTGACCATCAACACTTGGTGCTCTTTCTTGATCTCAATCTCAGCAGCTTTTAGCATGCCAAAGAGTTCAGGTAACTCCTTGTTCATGTTCTCGCATATTGTAGTTCATCACAAAGTTCTTGTAACTTGGTGGCAGTGATTGAAGGACACGATTAATCCCCAGTCTGTTAGGAATCACTATTCCCAAGTCACTGAGTTTCTTCGCATGCCCGGTCATAACCAGCATGTGCTCACTAACGGAGCTGCCTTCTTCCATCATACAGCTGAAGAAATGTTTCGATGCTTCATAGCATTCCACGGCCGCATGAGTCTCAAATATAGCTTTCAACTCATTGACCAACTCATGAGGATCGTGGTGCTCAAAACGTTTTTGAAGATCGGATTCCAGACTGCACAGGATGACACACTGTACTTGAGAGTACCGAGCTTTCCGAGTAGCGTAAACATGCTTTACTTCCTCGGTTTCAGTTTCATAGGAGGGTCACCTAGCGGTGCATCAAGCACATATTGCGTATTTCCGCCGGCGAGGAAGATCCTCACATGACTGAACCGAGCCGGTGAAGTTGCTACCGTTGCTCTTAAGCTTTTCTTTCTCTAGAACCGGTTAAAATTGATTGGGGACGCCATCTCTACAACATATATTTGCAAAAGTTTAGACTAAGTTTATGAAAAATTGAGTTCAAATTTTAATTCAACATAATTAAAAAACTAGGTGAACTCCCACTCAAAACAATATCCCTCGCATTGTCTTAGTGATCACATGAACCAAATCCACCACACCTAAGTCCGATCATCACGAGACAAGGTGTAATTTCAATGGCGAACACTCAAAGTGTTCATCATATCAACCATATGATTAATGCTCTACCTTTCGGTATCACGTGTCTGTACATGCTAGGCTCATCAAGGCCACCTTAGTATCCGCATGTGCAAAACTGTCTTGCACCCGTTGTATGCACTTGTTGATTCTATCACACCCGATCATCACGAGATGCTTCGAAACGACAAGTCTTGGCAACGGTGCTACTAAGGATGAACACTTTATTATCTTGAGATTTTAGTGAGGGATCATCTTATAATGCTACCGTCGCGATCTAAGCAAAATAAGATGCATAAAAGGATTAACATCACATGCAGCTCATATGTGATATGATATGGCCCTTTTGTCTTTGCGCCTTTGATCTTCATCTCCAAAGCACGGACATGATCTCCATCATCTTCGGGCATGATCTCCATCATCGTCGGCGTAGCGTCAAGGTCAATGGCGCCGTCTTCATGATTGTCCTCCATGTAGCAACTATTACAACTACTTTGAAATACTACTCAACATGAAATTTAAAGACAACCATAAGGCTCTCGCCGGTTGCCACAATACAATAATGATCATCTCATACATATTCATCATCACATTATGGCCATATCACATCACCAAACCCTGCAAAAACAAGTTAGACGTCTCTAATTTGGTATGCATATTTTACGTGGTTTAGGGTTTTCGAGAGAGATCTAATCTACCTACGAACATGAACCACAACGTTGATACTAATGTTGTCAATAGAAGAGTAAATTGAATCTTCACTATAGTAGGAGAGACAGACACCCGCAAAGCCTCTTATGCAATACAAGTTGCATGTCGAACGAGGAACAAGTCTCATGAATGCGGTCATGTAAAGTTAGTCCGAGCCGCTTCATCCCACTATGCCACAAAGATGCAAAGTACTCAAACTAAAGATAACAAGAGCATCAACGCCCACAAAACCATTGTGTTCTACTCGTGCAACCATCTATTCATAGACACGGCTCTGATACCACTGTAGGGATTCGTTGCATAGAAAACAAAAATATTCCTACCGCGAACATGCAATCCAAGCCAAGATGCAATCTAGAAGACGGTAGCAACGAGGGGATGATCGAGACTCACCCTTGAAGAATTCCAAAGCCTACAAGATGAGGCTCTTGTTGCTGCGGTAGACGTTCACTTGCCGCTTGCAAAAGCGCGTAGAAGATCTTGATCACGGCGCCACGAACGGGCAGCACCTCCGTACTCGGTCACACGTTCGGTGTTGATGAAGTCGACGTCCACCTCCCCGTTCCAGCAGGCAGCGGAAGTAGTAGCTCCTCTTGAATCCGGCAGCACGACGGCGTGGTGTCGGTGGTGGTGGAGAAACCCGGCGGAGCTTCGCTAAGCGTGCGGGGAAGAAGGAGGAGTGGGGCGGCTAGGGTTTGGGGAGAGGGGGGCGCCGGCCACTTGAGGGGTGCGGCCACCTTGTGGTGTTGGGGTGGCCAGCCCCCTCCCCTTGGCCCTCATTATATAGGTGGAACACCCAAGAGTTGGTCTACAAGTTTTCGAATAAGACCCCAAACCAAAACCTTCCATATCACATGAAACCTACCCAAGCTAGGACTCCCACTAGAGGTGGGATTCCCACCTTCCCTTGGGAGGGTGGCCGGCCACCTTGGTGGAGCCCAAGGTGGACTCCCCTTCCTAGGGTTGGCCGGCCATGGGAGGTGGAGTCCCTCCGGACTCCGCCTTCCTTAGTGATTTCTTCCGGACTTTTCTAGAACCTTCTAGAACCTTCCGTAGAACCTTCCGGATCATTTTAAATCTTATAAAATGACTTCCTATATATGAATCTTATTCTCCGGACCATTCCGGAACTCCTCGTGATGTCCGGGATCTCATCCGGGACTCCAAACAAATCTTCGAACTCCATTCCATATTCAAGTTCTACCATTTCAACATCAAACCTTAAGTGTGTCACCCTACGGTTCGCGAACTATGCGGACATGGTTGAGTACTCTCTCCGACCAATAACCAATAGCGTGATCTGGAGATCCATAATGGCTCCCACATATTAAACGATGACTTTAGTGATCGAATGAACCATTCACATACGATACCAATTCCCTTTGTCACGCGATATTTTACTTGTCCGAGGTTTGATCATCGGTATCACTTCTATACCTTGTTCAACCTCATCTCCTGACAAGTACTCTTTACTCGTACCATGGTATGTGGTCTCTTATGAACTTATTCATATGCTTGCAAGACATTAGACGACATTCCACCGAGAGGGCCCAGAGTATATCTATCCGTCATCGGGATGGACAAATCCCACTGTTGATCCATATGCCTCAACTCGTACTTTCCGGATACTTAATCACATCTTTATAACCACCCATTTACGCAGTGGCGTTTGATGTAATCAAAGTACCTTTCCGGTATAAGTGATTTACATGATCTCATGGTCATAAGGACTAGGTAACTATGTATCGAAAGCTTATAGCAAATAACTTAATGACGTGATCTTATGCTACGCTTAATTGGGTGTGTCCATTACATCATTCATACAATGATATAACCTTATTATTAATAACATCCAATGTTCATGATTATGAAACTAATCATCCATTAATCAACAAGCTAGTTAAGAGGCATACTAGGGACTCTTTGTTGTTTACATATCACACATGTATCAATGTTTCGTTTAATACAATTATAGCATGGTATATAAACATTTATCATAAACATAAAGATATATAATAACCACTTTTATTATTTCCTCTTGGGCATATCTCCTTCATTAATCTCGTCTAAACGTCACAATCGGAGGTGAGTTTGCCATTACTAATGCAATGGTATCACTTTTGCGACAAACAATATTGTATAACGCTGGATATTGTTAAGAGAGAGGCCTATTCCCTAGCCATGTATCCTCCCAGAATCGTATCTGCGATCCATCCTTAATAATGAAAGTACCATATCTGAAGAAAAAAAATCGTTTCCATTAGGCCAGCCCAAAAATACGAATCTCCCGGTTTCCAAAGAATCTGAGATAACGCTTTGTCGCCGATGTACTTTCTTCTAACCATGGTCCGCCATACGCCATCTTCAGTTAGTAGCTTAAAAAGGCACTTACCAAATAAGGCTGAGTTCTTGACTTCAAGGTCGTGAACTCCTAACCCACCCATATCTTTAGGTCGGCATACGACATATCACTTGACCAGTCAATTTTTTTTTTCACTATCCTCTTGCCAAAAAAAATCTCGTTCTATCATAATCGAGCTTGTGTAATACGCCTTTTGGCAATATGAAGAAGGAAATCATATACAACACCATATTGGTGAGTACTGAATTAATGAGAACCAATCTTCCTCAAAGGGATAGCATTTAACCTTTCCAACTACTAAGTCTCTTCTGAAGTCTTTCCTCGACTAGTTTCCACTCAACCATCGTTAATCTCCGATAATGAATCGGGATACCCAGATAGTTGATAGAAAATTGGTCTTGCCCACAACCAAACAGTTCCGAATATTCGGCGACTAAGTCTTGACCGTTGCCAAAATAGAACAATTCACTTTTATGGAAGTTTATTTTGAGTCCCGATAAATGCTCAAAACCAGCCAAAATCAGCTTTAAATTTCGAGCTTTATCAGGATCATGTTCCATAAATAAAATTGCATCTTCGGCATATCGAAGGATTGATAAACCCCCATCTACAAGATGTGGAATCACTCCTTCAATTTAACCATCAAATTTAGCCTGTTCGATCAATATAACGAACATATCCTCCACAATATTGAATAAAAGTGGTGATAGAGGATCGCCTTGGCGTAAACCTTTTCATATCTGGAAGAAGCGTTCTGTATCATCATTGACACGAATCACTACACTTCCTCAGTGCTCTTTTTTCTACTGGATGCCAGTCTCCGAGACTTGATGCCATGTTTTGGGATTTGTTATAGGCGGCGCGCTGCCTTCCTACCTTATCCAGTCGCTGAGCTGCTTCCTATTGCCTTGGCTTTTATGTTGTTGTTGGGTTTTTTCTTTTGCGATTGTTGTGTTTTGTTGTGTAGTCGTTCCAGCATACTGTTGTCTTCTCTTCTGCTCTGACTTGATCTGTATATGTGTATGCTTGTTTTTTTTATTTTTTTGAAATGGGTTGCATCCAAAAGATGCATACGACCACTTTTATTGGATGAAAGTATCCAGTCTTACAAAAAAAACGTCTCAAGAATTATTACAAAAATGAATCATAGAGGATCTCAACAAAATGAGCCACTGGAAACTAAGCATAGACATGAAGTGCATTTGCATCACCATGTCAAGCGCCTATCAGCAGACCATCCGCACCGGCTGTAGAAATCTCGAGCCACCGTTTCCAGTCAGTTCCACTCAATATCCATAGCCGGTCGGTCGTCCTTCAACTGTAGATAGGACCACATACGGATCGAGTGGGTAGCCCAAAATGATAGGATTTTTTTTGTTAAAGATGCAATCATTGCGAACTTTCCATATCGCCCATAGAACAACACAAACACTAACTCTAATGTAAGCTTTATCTTTTTTGGGCACTCCATTCAATCAATTTCCAAACAAATTTGTAATATTCAAAGGAGGAGGTATATTGAAAGACATATAAACTATTCTCCAAATCATATGGGTGAATGGATAAGTTATGAAAAGGTGTTGGATTGTCTCCTTTTGATCACAAAAACAGCACCCCTGCCAGTGACGTTTTTTTTTTGAAATGGAGGCAAAAACTTTGCCTCATCCATTAATTAAGAAGAGGGTGCCTGGCTTTTAGGAGAAAACCGGGCAAAACCTACAACAACCGGGCCAAGCCCACACAAACAACACACGCACCTAGACCATAAAGCGACTTCAACAATCAGTGAACACGACACCCCAATGTCGCGCCGAAAAAATGACACTAGAACAACTCAACATCGACACTAGAGCAACTCAACGAAACCCTCAAAGGACATGAACGAAAGAACGAAGAACATCCCTCATGCTGCCACGAGCGCCTTTCCTATGGCGCTACTCTTCTTATCTTTGCACCTAAGCGACTTCTTCTTAGAGCAATCACTCACCTTCTTGCCTTTGTCCTTGATAGTCGTTCCCGTTAGGAGGCAAGTGATCGCCCTTCCACATCCAGGGATAGAATTCTCCACTTTCCTGAGCAAGTCACAAAGCTCTTTTGCAAATTGAACATCCAGATTATGTGTCGACGGTGGTTGAATGGGCACATGAGACAGAGCCGATTGCTCTAGCTGCTTCACTGACAAAGGTGAATCTGAATTTGGTCGCACACACGAGGTCAGCGGCAAGTCCGCCTTCATGTGTCAGTGACGTTTTATTAAATTGCCTTTCGTTAGTATAACCTTCTTTTGAGGAAACCACATGAAAATCCTAATCTTTAAAAGTACTTTTATTTTCCAAATATATTTCTTAAGATACACAAACATTTTCATTAAGAAGATTATTGTACATGGATTTAACAGAGAATCGCTGAGCCTCCATTTAAAAGTATCTTCGGAATCAGAGAGTTGGACTGAAACTAATATGTGCAAAAGTGTGTCCACGTGTGTATGCTTGTGATTGCTTTATTTATAAAGCAGGATGAAAGGCTATCTGAATGATTCCTAATGCAATCTTACGGGCTGTGGCTGCTGCTTCTACACGCCGTACTAGTACAGGAAGCAAAATAACAACGGCGTCGCCATCGGCCGGTACGAGATATATATCTCTGGTGGCTTCAAGCAGCTGTCATCCTGAGTGACGCTTTGGCTGGTTGGATGCATGTGGCCCCGCCCGAGAAGTCTACTTCTTAGTTGTACCAGCGCCTTGATGCAAACCCCACGAATGGTGGTAGTTCGACAGCACAGCCTCGACTCCGTCTCCTCTTTTCCTCATTGCCAAGCCATCAAGCACAAATACTCCAGAGTCCAGATCCATAAGAAATAAGGAGTAGCCGCCGATGACTTCGGAGGGCCGTGCTGCTGGAATGGCAGGTATGGAGACGAAGACGAGCCCTCTCCTGACGCCGTACAAGATGGGCGAATTCAACCTGGCGCACAGGTCAGCTAACTATCTTACCTAATTCCATCCATGTACTGGTTTTCTGGAGATGTTAATCGTCGGTACATTACATTCGATGATGTTTTCACAATCTTTCTGCACTCGTGATTTGCGTGTCGCGGTGGCCGTATCGCAGGGTCGTTCTAGCGCCGCTGACCCGGTGCCGGTCGTACGGGAACCTTGCCCAGCCGCACAACGCTCTCTACTACGAGCAGAGGGCGGCGCCGGGCGTGCTCCTCGTCGCCGAGGCCAACGCCGTGTCCGAGACCGCCCGGGGCTACCCGAACGTGCCGGGCCTGTGGAGCGACGAGCAGGTGGAGGCGTGGAAGCCGGTGGTCGACGCCGTGCACGCCAAGGGCGCCGTCTTCTTCTGCCAGATATGGCACACGGGCCGCGTCTCCCCCGCAGGTGTTTGTTTTTTGTTTATATAGTACTAGCATAGTATTATCATCTCGCAAATTGGTGCAAGTGTTTCAGTCTTTGATTTAATCGTTCCTTCACAATCATGTTACAGAGTTCCAGCCTAATGGGGAGGCCCCGGTCTCAAGCACGGACAGGCAAGTCACCCCTCATGTCGGCCATGACGGCACGGTCCTGGAGTTCGCCGCCCCTCGGAGACTGGAAACGGAGGAGATACCCCACATCGTCAACGACTTCCGGATCGCCGCCAGAAATGCCATCAGAGCTGGTAAACAAAGTCCTCCATGTCCGCAAAATATGAGTTTTGACAAGAGCTAAAAAAAGGTACACAGGGGGATTGCTTTCCTAATATTACAACATTCAAAAACTTCCCACCAGCCAAATCTTCACCTCACTTTTGGTGGTGCTAAGAACGACCGTTGTAGTGGCGGATTTGTTGCGAAACATTTTTGCGTTTTTTTCATTCTAAATTGTCCAGGAAGTGAGCATGGTTCGAGACGCCATGTTTTACACAGAACTGGTCGCACGCTATTTCGAAACATGTTTATTCAAAACGCAATAATTCCAGGCTATCAAATGACCCTTTTGTTGTCAAACATGACCAAACTGAATTGCGTTGTACAGAGAAGAAATAAATAGCAGGGTTTGCTTAAATTTTGACTGCTCCGTGTACCTCACAGGCTCGCGCGTGACTGTTTTTTGCCAAAAACCAGACATCAAACCATTTTTACCGGGGATGCGTACGTTTCACAAGTTGTGTGACTGGTTAGTTCGTTTTGTAACATATGTGACTTAAGTGCACATGTGGCAAGTTATGTGACCGTGGGTGCCATTAATTCCTTCTTGCACATCCTGACCTGAAGCGGTTGGAAGTCCACCATTTTGAGTTGCCTCGTCGATGGTGGAAGATCCACATTTTTCATGGCAAATGATGCCAGGATAGCCAGCAAGCCAATAAGCACGTCATCAAGGTCAACGTCTTGACATTGAATGGAAGCCACCAATTAGTTTTAGAAGTTTGTCTCAAATCTAGGTATTTCTGGAAAACATGCTAGAATGTTGAAGGACCCTTTGAATATCATCTTTAACCGAAGCAACAAAAATAGCCGCATCATCTCAAACAGTCACTGCGCCGCCTCTGCATTCATCCGATCATGCAAACATGTGCTAAACTTTTGACATTACAGGATTTGACGGAGTGGAGATCCACGCGGCCAACGGGTACCTGATCGACCAGTTCATGAAGGATGGCGTCAACGACCGTACTGATGCGTACGGGGGCAGCCTGGAGAATCGCTGCCGCTTCGCCACCGAGGTGATTGCGGCCGTGACCGACGAGGTCGGCGCGGGCCGCCTCGGCGTCCGGCTCTCCCCATTCGCCGACTACGTGGACTGCGTCGACTCCGACCCGGAGACGCTTGCCCTGTACGTCATACGCTTCATGAACGGGCTTGGGGTCCTCTACTGCCATGTGATCGAGCCGCGGATGTGCGTCAACGAGAACGACGGCAGCCTGATGATCCCGCACCGCCTGTTGCCCTTCAGGAAGACCTTCAAGGGCACGTTCATGGTGAATGGAGGGTATGACAGGGAAGAAGGGGACAAGGCTATCGCCGATGACTACGCCGACCTGGTCGCGTACGGGCGGCTCTTCTTGGCGAACCCCGACCTGCCGGAGAGGTTCAGGAAGAACGCGGCGCTGAACAAGTATGACAGGAGTACGTTTTACACCTCTGATCCCATTGTTGGCTACACAGACTACCCGTTTCTTGATTTGCCTTAGCTAAGCTATCTCAAAGATGGGTTGTCTGAATCCACCATGGTTTGTTAGTTTGCACGGATATAAAATCGTCACAAAACATGAATTGGATGGGTTGTCTGATCCTGCTTGAGGGTGTATTATTATAGATAGGGTTTTTTCTATGTCTCAGTGCGACGCGCTCCAGTTACATTTCCTTTTAAACTGTGGTTATACTTTATTTTTTTGGTGGTGTGCTAATTGGGTGAACATACAAGTTATTTTACCTCTTGCTACGGAGTTCTTTGTATTCAAAACTAGCATTTTGCCTTCAAAGCATCTCATTGTTGGAGAGTGATGTTTTGACTCTTGGATGTGTATGATCCTTTTGTTTTGAAATGCATCTTTGGTATAATTGTAAAAAATTCAAACAAAAAATAAGGTTTACTTCTTCACATACTACGTGTGTATAAACTCTTTCCATGAAAAACAGACTTATCATTTGGACTGTGTAAAAAAATAAATTTGATGCTAAAAATAAGGATTTTTGTGAAACATGTTTTGTCTTGTTTACATGAACCAAAAAAATATTGTTTTTTCATGAAATGTACGAACGCACAAAGATTGTCGATACATGCGAATTTCTTTTGACAACTACAATTTTTTTTTTACAACTACAAATTTTTTTTTTTGGGTGGAGGGAGCATATGCATCCAGGAGCCGAATTGAATTTTTGATCATTGGTGTCATTATTTTTTGTCTATTAATGGAGAAAGATCTATTTAGCAAGCTGACTGGTACAACATATTGGCAATTGCGCTTATGTTGTTCAAGACTTCAAGCTAAAAAAAATCTGTTATACCTACTAGCACGGTGGTCCTCATAAATACGAGGGCAAAATTTTGTGGTTTGAGGATGTACCTGGTGCAGTGAACAGAGATGCAATTCCTGAGGGCAGGAGCCCCATGATCGCAAGGGGCACCTACGACCCCGCACTCGCTTGCTTCGTGCGTGCATAGGACAGGATCCTGGAGCCAGCGCGAGCCACGGACGAATGCAACGTTTTTAAAGGAGCCGGTATGTACCGGAGTAGAATCCACCATCCAACCTAACTTTGAGATTCGCACGCACTGTTCTCTGTCAAGTGACCGTTTCTTCTTTCCGTTTGTTGCTTTTTAGCTGGACCCGCACCACATGCACCTCACGTCACCTCACCTTTTAATGCGTCCTCTTTTCTCTCCACACAAGGGTGCATTGTGCAGAGAACACATGCATAGCACGGAAAAAATACGTGATTCACATCTATTAAAAAAAGTGTGATTGTTTAAACAGAACGACACAGAAAAAATTCTTATAATTTATAAAAAAATCGTGGAACTAAACACAATCATTATTGAAGCAAAGTATACATTTATGAAATCAGATTGAAACATAAATTTTTTAAACTTGTACGATTTATAAAACGGGATTGTGAAACAACACTGATTGAAATTAGTAACCATGTGATTACTAAATTTTGGAATTAGTAAACTGATTGAAATTATGTGAAATAAGACCATGATTTTATGAAACAACACTGGAAATTTGTGAAACAAGACTGGTACTTTTTTAAAATTGAAAAATCTCTAAAAATTACAAATATGTCTCAAGATGTGAAACAAGCCTAAAATTTTGTAAAACATAACTGAAAATTATGAAACATTGATATTGTGGAATAGATACTGGAATTTTGTGAACATCGCTAGAATCATAAAATCATGAAATTATGGAACATGAATGAAAATTTCATATTGTGGAAACATGTTGAAACATGACTTCACTGTGGAACCATATTGAAACATGATTATAATTTATGAAACAAGATTGGAATTCAAAATACCAACTGGAATTTATGAAACTAGATTAAAATTTATGAAACCAAAAATATTTGTGAAATCTATAAAATTGAAACAAGATTGGAATTTGTGAAACAATTTGTCAAATCTATTGACTAATTTGTGAAACTAAGTGAAACATATTTGAAAATGTGAAATTCATTTGATACAAAGGAACTCACGGTTTGACTTTTTTCAGTGACTATAATTTGTGAAACAAGATTGGAATTCAAGATACCAATTGAAATTTATAAAACTATATTAGAATTTATGATACTAAAAAATGTGAATCCTATAAAATTGAAACAAGATTGGAATGTTTGAAACTAGAATTTGTCAAGTCTGTTGACTAATTTGTGAAACGAAGTGAAACGTATTTGAAAATGTGAAATTCATTTGATGCAAGGAACTCGTTGTTTCACTTTTTTCAGATCTATTCACATTGAAACTTGACCACAAATTATGAAACAAGATTGGAATTCAGGACACCAATTGAAATTTGTGAAACTAGATTAGAATTTATGAAACCATTTTTTTTTTGAAATCTATAAAATTGAAACAAGATTGGAATTTTTTAAACTGGAATTTGTTGACTAATTTGTGAAACTAAGTGAAACATATTTGAAAAATGTGAAATTCATTTGATGCAAGGAACTCACGGTTTCACTTTTTTCACATCTATTTCAAAAGTTTCAAAATTTATCGGAACACAGTCTGAACCAGGTTGAAACATAGACCAAGCACATCTATTTCAAAAGTTTCACAATTAGTGCCAAACTTCACATCAATTTCATTTTGTTTCACTTATGTTTACTAATTTCCACTTAGGTTTCAGAAAACATAAACCAATCATAGTCATCAAATTACAAAGTTTCAGACCGGTTCAGAAATTAGAAAATCTAAACAAATTTACCACAACACTACACATAATCAATGTTTTCTATCTGTCTGCACGTAAGAAAATACATGAACAAATCGCTGCACCTAACCAATGAAACAAACCGTCTGCATATAAGAGAATGTATGATTACACAATGAGCTATCAATGTTTCTATATGGAGAAAGAAAACGAACCACAACGCTGCTGGAGGAAAGCAGAAAACGTCGGCCGACAGGAAGTGCTCCGGCCGCCGCACTCCGTCTAGCCGAAAGAGCTGCTCGCCGTGCCCGTCCTAAAGCCGCCGCTTGCTCCACGCGCCCTCCAGCCGCTGCTCGGGCTCAAGACGCCGCTCGGCATCCGGCGGCTGCTCGCGCCCCTCGATCCGCTCGGGAATCGGCTGCCGCACAAGCTCCAGCCGGCGCTCGCCCTCCAGCCAGCCACCCGCCCTCCACCCACAGGAGCCGCTCGCGCCGCCCGCCCTACAGCCGTTGCTCAGGATGCAGCCGCCGCTCGAGCTCCGCCCGTTCGCGTCGCTCCAGTCACCACATCGCAATTCGTACTCCTCCCGCCACCGAGCTCTCCCGGAGGTAGCCGTCGGGTCGGTCGAGATGTGACTCTGGCGAGAGAAATTTGGAGGGGAAAAAGGTCACGCAATGTCCCACGCGTTGGTGGTCAGATGTATCCAGACGTGTGGGGTTCGGAGCATGTGGCTGCTGACGGATGGAAAACGGGGCAACAGAGGCAAAGAAACGGCAACACACATCTCAAACTGTTGTGCGGTGGATGTGACTCCTTCACCTACCGGCGCCCGTAAAAACGAGTTTTCGCGGCTTGGTTGAGGATTTTCCGCTATCGGCAGATGCTTGTACGCCCGACGTTCGGAGAACAAGAATAGATGGCCTTCCATGTATTGCTCTTAAGATTAGATGGCCTTCTTAAGACATGAATGCACAAATATCACTCTCTCTCTCCCTACCTACATATTAAGCTTAACTTAATGTGTTCAAAAAAAATATTCAGGTACATCTATTAATCAATGCACGTATAGGAGCCAAACTTCTGTCAATTAATATTTTATTATCAAATAGTATTTATATACATGTGTGCCATACATGGAATCCTTTTATTGATGAATAAATGAATGGATTATCACTTCTAGATCGCATATTCACATTCACATCGCTCTATTGTTGTGTGATCAATTTATCTATGTAGGTTCCCATATTTGATGCCGCACTTGCGCAATCAAACTATTTGTATTTGCATGAGTATCCGATATTTTCATGTCTTAACTCCAGTTAAGAAACTTAAATTTATATTTGATATGATGGTTATGCCTGCCCATTTTTTTTTGTTAGGGTCTGTTATATTGTGATCAAAATTCCAGGGTTTGGTCGCATCATTGTACACCCACGGCATTTGTAAACACCACCGAAATAGTGAAGTTTTGCTGGCTGGCGTTCGTGGTTTTTCCCTTGTGTGTTGCAAGGGTTTTTCACGTTAAAATCTCGTATCCCCTGCAGTGTTTTACTTTTCGTTCTTCGTTTATTGTGCATCTCGATTATAACAAGTGGTATCAGAGCCCGTGTTCTTTGGATCTAGGGTTTACGAGATGTCGTCACTGAAGTTTGATCTACCGCAGGTGGACTACACCACGAGATTTGCTTTGTGGCAAGTGAAGATGAGGGCGATTCTCACCCAATCTTCAGATCTGGATGAAGCGATCGATGCTTTCGGCGAGAAAGCGAAAGATACCTGGACCGATGCGGAGAAGCGGAAAGACCGTAAGGCTTTATCGTTGATTCAACTCCATCCGTCCAATAATATTCTGCAGAAGTGCTGCAGGAGAAAACCACCGCCGAGTTATGGGTCAAACTAGAGGAGATCTGTTTGTCCAAGGATCTCACGGGCAGATTGCACGTGAAGATGAAGCTGTTCTCGCATAAGGTGCAAGAGGAAGGTTCGGTAATGAATCACCTATCTTCGTGGAAAGAGATTGTTTCTGATTTGCAGTCTATAGAAGTTAAGTATGAGGATGAGGATTTAGGTCTTCTTCTTTTATGCTCGATGCCTAATTCTTTCAGTAATTTTCGTGACACCATATTATTGAGCCGCGACAAATTAACTCTCGCGGAAGTTTATGATGCTCTCCAACAAAAGGAGAAAATGAAATCTATGGTGCAAAGTTGAAAGTTTGTCCTCCAAGGCGGAGGCATTAGAGGTCCGTGGCAGGTCTGAGCAAGCGAGATAACTACTACCACAACAACAGAGATAAGAGCAAGGGCGACAGAGGTCGCTCAAAGTCCAAAGGACGTGACAAGTTCTGCAGGTATTGTAAGAAATCTAACCACAATATTGATGATTGTTGGAAGCTGCAGAACAAGGAGAAAAGGAACGGAACTTACCAACCGAAAAATAATGATGGTAATGGTAAGGTCTGCCGTTGTCACCGGTAAGGGTGAGGTCGTTGTTGTTGCTCGGTAATGATGGTAGTGATAGTTCCGATGGAGATTGCTTAGTCTGTCTTGGCTGCATGTGTTTCACGTGATGATGAATGGATTCTTGATACTCGCATGTTCGTTTCATATTTCGTTGTAACAAAGATTGGTTCGAGTTCTTATGAGTATGTGCAGAGTGGAGATTTTTTGCGTGTGGGGAAGGACAACCGAGTGCAGACATTGTTGGCATTGGTTCCGTTCAGATCAAGACCCATGATGGGATGACACGCACGTTGACGAGGAGTGAAACACATACCCTCCATGGCGAGGAATTTGATCTCTTTGAGTACCCTTGATTGTGACGGGTACAAGTACAAAGGTGGGAACAAACTTTTGAAGGTATCATCGGAGTTCTCTCATTATTATGATTGGTGATATGAATTCTGTGAAATTATATGTCCTTAGAGGTAGCACTTTTCCCTGGTATTGTCATGTCGTTAGTTCGATGAATCTAGTAAGACTAACCTTTGGCATAAGCGTCTTGGACATATGAGTGAGCTTGGCATGGCGTAATTGGCAAAGAGAGAGCTAATTGATGGCTGCGATTTAGGTAAGCTTGAGTTCTGTGAGCACTGCATCTTTGGTAAGTATAAAAGAGTAAAATTTAATGCTTCCGTTCATACCACCAAAGGCATTTTAGATTATGTACACACTGATGTTTGGGGTCCGTCCCGTAGAACTTCTAATGGTGGTGCTAATTACATGCTTACTATTATTGATGATTACTCAAGGAAAGCGTGGCCATATTTCCTGAAACATATAAGTCTGATGTTTTTAATGCTTTTAAGAAGTGGAAAGTTATGGTAGAAACCCAAACTGAAAAGAAGGTTAAGATACTCCGTACTGACAATGGTATGGAATTTTGTTCAAATGAATTTGATGAGTTTTGCAGAAATGATGGGATGGTAAGACATCATACCATTCCGTACACCCCTCAACAGAATGGCGTGGCTGAACGCATGAACATGTCCATTATTTCGAGGGCTCGCTGCATGTTGTCTAATGCAAAGATGCATAGAAGTTTTTGAGCTGAAGCAACCTCCACCGCATGTTATTGATGGCGTGTAACTCACACGTTCGTTGGGAACCCCAAGAGGAAGGTATGATGCGCACAGCAGCAGGTTTTCCCTCAGAAAGAAACCAAGGTTTATCGAACCAGGAGGAGCCAAGAAGCACGTTGAAGGTTGATGGCGGCGGGATGTAGTGCGGCGCAACACCAGGGCTTCCGGCGCCAACGTGGAACCTGCACAACACAACCAAAGTACTTTGCCCCAACGAAACGGTGAGGTTGTCAATCTCACCGGCTTGCTTGTAACAAAGGATTAACCGTATTGTGTGGAAGATGATTGTTTGCGAGAAAACGAGTAGAACAAGTATTGCGATAGATTGTATTTCGAGTATAGAGAATTGGACCGGGGTCCACAGTTCACTAGAGGTGTCTCTCCCATAAGATAAACGAGCATGTTGGGTGAACAAATTACGGTTGGGCAATTGACAAATAAAGAGGGCATGACCATGCACATACATATTATGATGAGTATAGTGAGATTTAATTGGGCATTACGACAAAGTACATAGACCGCCATCCGGCATGCATCTATGCCTAAAAAGTCCACCTTCGGGGTTATCATCCGAACCCCCTCCAGTATTAAGTTGCTAACAACAGACAATTGCATTAAGTATTGCGCGTAATGTAATCAGTAACTACATCCTTGAACATAGCACCAATGTTTTATCCCTAGTGGTAACAGCACATCCACAACCTTAGAACTTTCTGTCACTGTCCCAGATATCAATGGAGGCATGAACCCACTATCGAGCATAAATACTCCCTCTTGGAGTTACAAGCATCTACTTGGCCAGAGCATCTACTAGTAACGGAGAGCATGCAAGATCATAAACAACACATAGACATAACTTTGATAATCAACATAACAAGTATTCTCTATTCATCGGATCCCAACAAACGCAACATATAGAATTACGGATAGATGATCTTGATCATGTTAGGCAGCTCACAAGATCCGACAATGAAGCACAATGGGGAGAAGACAACCATCTAGCTACTGCTATGGACCCATAGTCCAGGGGTAGACTACTCACTCATCACTCCGGAGGCGACCATGGCGGCGTAGAGTCCTCCGGGAGATGAATCCCCTCTCCGGCGAGGTGCCGGAGGCGATCTCCTGGATCCCCCGAGATGGGATCGGCGGCGGCGGCGTCTCGTAAGGTTTTCCGTATCGTGGCTCTCGGTACTGGGGGTTTCGCGACGGAGGCTTTAAGTAGGCGGAAGGGCAGGTCAAGAGGCGGCACGAGGGGCGCACACCACAGGGCCGCGCGGCCAAGGGGGGGGGGGGGCGCCGCCCTAGGGTGTGGCCGCCTCGTGGCCCCACTTCGTCTCCTCTTCGGTCTTCTGGAAGCTTCGTGGCAAAATAGAACCCTGGGCGTTGATTTCGTCCAATTCCGAGAATATTTCGTTACTAGGATTTCTTAAACCAAAAACAGCGAGAAACGACAGAATCGGCACTTCGGCATCTTGTTAATAGGTTAGTTCCAGAAAATGCACGAATATGACATAAAGTGTGCATAAAACATGTAGATAATATCAATAATGTGGCATGGAACATAAGAAATTATCGATACGTCGGAGACGTATCAGCATCCCCAAGCTTAGTTACTGCTCGTCCCGAGCGGAGTAAAACGATAACACGGATAATTTCGGAGTGACATGCCATCATAACCTTGATCATACTATTTGTAAAGCATATGTAGTGAATTCAGCGATCAAAACAATGTATATGACATGAGTAAACAAGTGAATCATATAGCAAAGACTTTTCATGAATAGCACTTCAAGACAAGCATCAATAAGTCTTGCATAAGAGTTTAACTCATAAAGCAATAATTCAAAGTAAAGGCATTGAAGCAACACAAAGGAAGATTAAGTTTCAGCGGTTGCTTTCAACTTATAACATGTATATCTCATGGATATTGTCAACATAGAGTAATATAATAAGTGCAATAAGCAAGTATGTAGGAATCAATGCACAGTTCACACAAGTGTTTGCTTCTTGAGGTGGAGAGAAATAGGTGAACTGACTCAACAATGAAAGTAAAAGAATGGTCCTCCATAGAGGAAAAACATCGATTGCTATATTTGTGCTAGAGCTTTGATTTTGAAAACATGAAACAATTTTGCCAACGGTAGTAATAAAGCATATGTATCATGTAAATTATATCTTACAAGTTGCAAGCCTCATGCATAGTATACTAATAGTGCCCGCACCTTGTCCTAATTAGCTTGGACTACGGATCATCACAATGCACATGTTTTAACCAAGTGTCACAAAGGGGTACCTCTATGCCGCTTGTACAAAGGTCTAAGGAGAAAGCTCGCATTGGATTTCTCGCTATTGATTATTCTCAACTTAGACATCCATACCGGGACAACATAGACAACAGATAATGGACTCCTCTTTTATGCATAAGCATGTAACAACAATTAGTAATTTTCTCATATGAGATTGAGGATATTTGTCCAAAACTGAAACTTCCACCATGGATCATGGCTTTAGTTAGCGGCCCAATGTTCTTCTCTAACAATATGCATGCTTAACCATAAGGTGGTAGATCGCTCTTACTTCGGACAAGACGAACATGCATAGCAACTCACATGAAATTCAACAAAGAGTAGTTGATGGCGTCCCCGGTGAACATGGTTATCGCACAACAAGCAACTTAATAAGAGATAAAGTGCATAAGTACATATTCAATACCACAATAGTTTTTAAGCTATTTGTCCCATGAGCTATATATTGCAAAGGTGAATGATGGAATTTTAAAGGTAGCACTCAAGCAATTTACTTTGGAATGGCGGAAAATACCATGTAGTAGGTAGGTATGGTGGACACAAATGGCATAGTGGTTGGCTCAAGTATTTTGGATGCATGAGAAGTATTCCCTCTCGATACAAGGTTTAGGCTAGCAAGGCTTATTTGAAACAAACACAAGGATGAACCGGTGCAGCAAAACTCACATAAAAGACATATTGTAAACATTATAAGACTCTACACCGTCTTCCTTGTTGTTCAAACTCAATACTAGAAATTATCTAGACCTTAGAGAAACCAAATATGCAAACCAAATCTTAGCATGCTCTATGTATTTCTTCATTAATGGGTGCAAAGCATATGATGCAAGAGCTTAAACATGAGCACAACAATTGCCAAGTATCACATTACCCAAGACATTATAGCAAATTACTACATGTATCAGTTTCCAATTCCAACCATATAACAATTTAACGAAGAAGAAACTTCGCCATGAATACTATGAGTAGAAACTAAGGACACACTTGTCCATATGCTACAGCGGAGCGTGTCTCTCTCCCATAAAGTGAATGCTAGGATCCATTTTATTCAAACAAAACAAAAAAACAAAAACAAACCGACGCTCCAAGCAAAGCACATAAGATGTGATGGAATAAAAATATAGTTTCGGGGAAGAACCTCGATAATGTTGTCGATGAAGAAGGGGATGCCTTGGGCATCCCCAAGCTTAGACAGCTTGAGTCTTCTTGATATATGCAGGGGTGAACCACCGGGGCATCCCCAAGCTTAGAGCTTTCACTCTCCTTGATCATGTTGCATCATACTCCTCTCTTGATCCTTGAAAACTTCCTCCACACCAAACTTATAACAACTCATTAGAGGGTTAGCGACAATAAAAATTAACATGTTCAGAGGTGACACAATCATTCTTAACACTTCTGGACATTGCATAAAGCTACTGGACATTAATGGATCAAAGAAATTCATCCAACATAGCAAAAGAGGCAATGCGAAATAAAAGGCAGAATCTGTCAAAACAGAACAGTTCGTATTGACGAATTTTATCGAGGGACCAGACTTGCTCAAATGAAAATGCTCAAATTGAATGAAAGTTGCGTACATATCTGAGGATCACTCACGTAAATTGGCATAATTTTCTGAGTTACCTACAGAGAAAACAGCCCAGATTCGTGACAGCAAAGAAATCTGTTTCTGCGCAGTAATCCAAATCTAGTATAAACTTTTCTATCAACGACTTTATTTGGCACAACAAAACACTAAACTAAGATAAGGAGAGGTTGCTACAGTAGTAAACAACTTCCAAGACACAAAATAAAAACAAAGTACTGTAGGTAAAAACATGGGTTGTCTCCCATAAGCGCTTTTCTTTAACGCCTTTCAGCTAGGCGCAGAAAGTGTGTATCAAGTATTGTCGAAGGGTGGTACTTCTACAGCGGGATGTGGAGTTTTCTCAACCAGGCATAGTATATTAGATATATAAGTTTTAGCATCTCCCTTTTCATTAGTCTTAGGCGTGCTACTCTCATCAAACAAATTTTCAGGAACAAGCCAAGCATAGTTATTTTCTAGTGCATCATTCATAGCTAGGAGTTTACATGGTATTGGTGCTTTGATCTCCCCACCATCATCAATATTATTAGTGTATCTTATTCTATCCATGTCCATCTTTTCAAGGAGGCTAACAAAATTGGTATAAGAACCAAGCATATTAAATTTAGCAAAGACCTTTCTAGCCTCTCTTGCTATACCACCAAATTCTCTAAGAAGGGTTTCTAAAACAAAATCTTTCTTTTCCCCTTCTTCCATATCACCAAGTGTGAGAAACATGTGTTGGATTATAGGATTGAGATTAACAAATTTAGTTTCCAACATGCGAACTAAAGCAGACAGCAGCAATTTCATAGGTAGGGGCAAGGTCTACCAAGTGTCTATCCTCAAAATCGTCAATGGTACTGACATGATTGAAAAATTCTTCTATATTATTTCTCCCAATTATAGACCCACGTCCTACCGGTATGTCTTTCGTGGTAAAATCAAAAGGAAACATGATGAATCAAGTAAAGTAAATGCAAGTAACTAATTTTTTTGTGTTTTTGATATAGCAAACAAGATAGCAAATAAAGTAAAACTAGCAACTAATTTTTTGTATTTTGATTTAGTGCAGCAAACAAAGTAGTAAATAAAACTAAGCAAGACAAAAACAAAGTAAAGAGATTGGGATGTGGAGACTCCCCTTGCAGCGTGTCTTGATCTCCCCGGCAACGGCGCCGGAAAAAGAGATTGATGGCGTGTAACTCACACGTTCGTTGGGAACCCCAAGAGGAAGGTATGATGCGCACAGCGAGCAGGTTTTCCCTCGAGAAAGAAACCAAGGTTTATCGAACCAGGAGGAGCCAAGAAGCACGTTGAAGGTTGATGGCGGTGGGATGTAGTGCGGCGCAACACCGAGGATTCGGCGCCAACGTGGAACCTGCACAACACAACCAAAGTACTTTGCCCCAACGAAACAGTGAGGTTGTCAATCTCACCGGCATTGCTGTAACAAAGGATTAACCGTATTGTGTGGAAGATGATTGTTTGCGAGAAAACGGTAGAACAAGTATTGCGGTAGATTGTATTTCGGTATAGAGAATTGGACCGGGGTCCACGGTTCACTAGAGGTGTCTCTCCCATAAGATAAACAACATGTTGGGTGAACAAATTACGGTTGGGCAATTGACAAATAAAGAGGGCATGACCATGCACATACATATTATGATGAGTATAGTGAGATTTAATTGGGCATTACGACAAAGTACATAGACCGCCATCCAGCATGCATCTATGCCTAAAAAGTCCACCTTCAGGTTATCATCCGAACCCCCTCCAGGATTAAGTTGCTAACAACAGACAATTGCATTAAGTATTGCGCGTAATGTAATCAGTAACTACATCCTTGAACATAGCACCAATGTTTTATCCCTAGTGGCAACAGCACATCCACAACCTTAGAACTTTACGTCACATCGTCCCGGATATCAATGGAGGCATGAACCCACTATCGAGCATAAATACTCCCTCTTGGAGTTACAAGCATCTACTTGGCCGAGCATCTACTAGTAACGGAGAGCATGCAAGATCATAAACAACACATAGACATAACTTTGATAATCAACATAACAAGTATTCTCTATTCATCGGATCCCAACAAACGCAACATATAGAATTACGGATAGATGATCTTGATCATGTTAGGCAGCTCACAAGATCCGACAATGAAGCACAATGGGGAGAAGACAACCATCTAGCTACTTGCTATGGACCCATAGTCCAGGGGTAGACTACTCACTCATCACTCCGGAGGCGACCATGGCGGCGTAGAGTCCTCCGGGAGATGAATCCCCTCTCCGGCAGGGTGCCGGAGGCGATCTCCTGGATCCCCCGAGATGGGATCGGCGGCGGCGGCGTCTCAGTAAGGTTTTCCGTATCGTGGCTCTCGGTGCGGGGGTTTCGCGACGGAGGCTTTAAGTAGGCGGAAGGGCAGGTCAAGAGGCGGCACGAGGGGCCCACACCACGGGGCCGCGCGGCCAAGGGAGGGCCGCGCCGCCCTAGGGGTGTGGCCACCTCGTGGCCCCACTTCGTCTCCTCTTCGGTCTTCGGAAGCTTCGTGGCAAAATAGAACCCCGGGCGTTGATTTCGTCCAATTCCGAGAATATTTCGTTACTAGGATTTACGAAACCAAAAACAGCAGAAAACGACAATCGGCACTTCGGCATCTTGTTAATAGGTTAGTTCCGGAAAATGCACGAATATGACATAAAGTGTGCATAAAACATGTAGATAATATCAATAATGTGGCATGGAACATAAGAAATTATCGATACGTCGGAGACGTATCAGTTATCTCATCAACAGGCCACCTTCTGTTCCACTTGATAAGAAAACTCCAATTGAGGTATGGTCTGGTTCGCCTGCTGATTATTCAGATTTGAGAGTTTTTGGTTGCACTGCTTACGCTCATGTTGATAATGGAAAGTTGGAGCCAAGGGCCGTTAAGTGCATCTTCCTTGGTTATGGTTCAAGAGTTAAGGCATATAGATTATGGAATCCTGAAACTAAGAAAATTGTGTTGAGCAGGAATGTCGTTTTTAATGAGGCGGTTATGTTTAATGATAGTCCGTCTACTGATATTTCTGATGCTATTGATTCTCCTGATGTTTGTGATGATGAGCAGCACGAGATTGGCGTGCGGGTGGAGCACGCAAAGGAGAATGAAAATGTGGTTCTCGAAACCAACAATGATGATAATGATGTTCCACCTTCACCACCTATTGTTCAGAGACAAGGACGGTCTATTGCTGCTGACCGCCCTAAGAGAAATATTTCACCTCCTACCCGATTAATTCAAGAATGTGATATTGTTGATTATGCTTTGAGTTGTGCTGAACAGGTGGAGCATGATATTGAACCAGCTACATATACTCGAAGCCATTGCTTCGGTTGATAAAGAGAAGTGGGTAGGTGCGATGCAAGAAGAGATGCAATCGCTTGAGAAGAATGGCACATGGGATGTTGTGCACTTGCCTAAACAAAAGAAGGTTGTCCGCTGCAAGTGGATATTTAAAAGAAAGGAAGGTTTGTCTCCTAATGAGCTTCCACGGTTTAAGGCAAGGTTAGTAGGAAAAGGTTTCAGTCAAATTCCAGGTGTTGATTATAATGATGTATTCTCCCCGGTTGTGAAGCATAGTTCTATTCGTGCTTTCTTTGGTATTGTTGCTATGGATGATCTTGAGCTTGAGCAGCTAGATGTAAAGACTGCTTTTCGCATGGTGAGTTGGAGGAGGAGATATATATGGACCAACCTGAAGGTTATGTTGTGCCCGGTAAGGAGGATCTTGTTTGCAAATTAAAGAGGTCCCTTTATGGTCCGAAACGAGTCGCCACGACGAGTGGTATAAAAGGTTTGATTCATTTATGCTTACACATGGTTTTGAGAGATCTCGGTATGATAGTTGTGTGTATATCAAGTTTGTTAATGGATCACCTATTTATTTGCTGCTATATGTTGATGATATGTTGATTGCTGCCAAGAGCATGAAAGAGATCACTATTTTAAAGAATCAATTAAGTAGTGAGTTTGAGATGAAGGATCTTGGTCCTGCTAAGAAAATACTAGGCGTGGAAATTAAAAGGGACAGAAAGTCTAGTTTGTTGTTTCTTAGTCAGGAAAAGTACATTGAGAAAGTTCTTCATCATTTTAATATGCATGATGCAAAGTCAGTTACTACTCCTATTGCTTCTCATTTCAAGTTGTCAGCATTGCAATGTCCTAGCTCTGAAGATGATATTGAGTACATGTCTCGAGTTCCCTATTCTAGTGCTGTTGGTTCCTTGATGTATGCCATGGTTTGTTCACGTCCTGATCTGTCATATGCTATGAGTTTGGTCAGTCGACACATGGCTAATCCTGGTAAAGAACATTGGAAAGCTGTTCTGTGGATTTTCAGGTACCTTCGTGGCACATCAAAAGCTTGCTTGAGGTTTGGCAGGATTGGTGAGGGGCTCGCCGGATATGTGGATTCAGATTATGCTGGCGATTTGGATAAGAGAAGGTCCCTCACAGGTTATGTGTTTACTGTTGGTGGATGTCTTTGTTAGCTGGAAGGTTACTTTGCAGGATGCTATTGCACAATCTACTACTGAGGCTGAGTACATGGCTATTGCTGAGTCAAGTAAAGAGGCTGTTTGGCTGAAAGGTTTATATGCTGAGCTTTGTGGAGATAATTCTTGCATTAAGTTGTTCAGTGACAGTCAAAGTGCTATTTATCTTACTAAAGATCAGATGTTCCATGAGAGGATAAAGCACATTGATATTAAGTACCACGCAATCAGAGATGTGGTTGCAAAAGGTAAAGTGAAGGTATGCAAGATTAGTACTCATGATAATCCTGGCTGATATGATGACTAAGCCTGTCCCTGTGTCCAAGTTTGAGCTTTGCTCAAGCTTGGTTGGTATAACTGTTTAGCCCAAGTGGCTATTGGCGCCAGCAAGTGTTTTCTTTGTAGATTCAGGTGATTGTTGAAGTTCATGCTACAAGGAATTTATCTCAAGGTCGAGTTTGTTATATTGTGATCCAAATTTTAAGAAGAGGCTAACTTCTGACGAGCGGAGCGAGGCCGTCGCCGGTCGCCGGTACGGATCGTTGCCACCGTCTATATATTTTCCCTGTAAGCCGCCGCTAGGGTTTGGTCGCATCATTGTACACCCACGGCGTTTGTAAACACCACCGAAATAGTGAAGTTTTGCTGGCTGGCGCCCGTGGTTTTTCCCTTGTGTGTTGCAAGGGTTTTCCACGTGAAAATCTCGTGTCCCCTGCAGTATTTTAGTTTTCGTTCTTCGTTTATTGTGTATCTCGATTATAACAGGGTCCGATATTTAAAAGAATTCTGTGTTAATTCATGGTATATCAACCATGTATTGAAGACCACCATATCTTGACGTACCCAGACAAAACAAATTCAAAACCAACCTATACCACAATTCCTTAAAAAAGAAACCCACTAGTGATACTTCAATTTTTTTGCCATTTTTCGTGGAGTGTACTTGGTGGAAAAAAATTAGCACACCTTGAAAGATATAGTCCAAATGTACTGGAGAGATGGATCAAACGAAGTGATTCTTTCTGATGACATGTAACCTTGTTATTTGCAACCTACGAGGGAAGTAATTAGTTTCCCATGTATAGTGATTGCCCATTTGCTTGACCATGCTGAAACTCTCTTTGTCCTACTTTCACTGCTCAAACATCTTAACAGGACAATCTTCAAGCCACCAAGCATGCTTTGTGTGTTCCCTACTTCACAGAGATTACTACTTTAAGTTTCTTGGACTACCGGGCTTTGCCGAACTAACTATATGTTCAAAGGAATTCCTCCGTTTAAAAGTTAGAATTAGGAGTATATGATTTATTAATGAAAAGATCTCTCATTAAAATATACATTCCTTTAGACTATGATGATAACTTGTTATGGATCTTAAGGGTAAAAGTTGCAGTACAGTATTAGCAAAATGATATCTTTTTTACAAAATGTGTTCTTTCATGTCCTATTTTTTATGCAAGTGATTTGGTGAACAATTTTTTTTAGGGATTTCTATTTTCGTGCCCTCGGGTCCTTAGTTGTGCTCAGTTTTCCCCAGCTCCTTAGTTTTTCCTCAGTTTTACCCAAACGTTTGTCTGAAACCATCACACGTGATGTAACGGCCGGTTGCCCGACGGTTGACCGTTATCTTCTGACTAGTGGGGCCACGTAGAGCCTGCAAAGACACGTCAGACCATCCATCTTTGTTTGACCGTAAGCATCGCTGTATCCCTGACCAAAACGCGAACGAGTGGGGCTTCGGTATATCAAATGACAAGTGGGGCCATGACGCTGATACAAGGGGCAATACACGGGTAGGATTAGATTTTTAAACGGAGCTCTACAGCGATGGCACGGAGGAGGTGGCATGCGGGGTGCCGAGATGAGATCGACCTCCACAAAGAACTGCATGAGGCGAGACCAGACGCATTAGATAGATATGAACTAGACGCGTTTAACCATGCAAAGAAGAGAAGAAATGGTCGACGACATCGACGACCACCTCAAAACTTTGGCTGACCGTGTCGGACACGAACGCGAGCAATGTAGAGAAAACTAGTGTCTCTCCTTTCGGCGTGTATAGGTGGGTGCTAGGAGAGTGTGGTGGCGAAGGGAAAGACCTCGCGGCGGTCCGTGGCGTCCAGCATAGCGGGTCGGCGTGTCCGTGCCCACGGCGGCGTGCATGCATGTTCGGCATTGGCATCAGCATGTACGTTCGGCATTGGCCTCGGCGGTATCTCTGGTGTGTCAGTGATCGAATGAGGGGACGGGATTGAGGGTGCATCCCGACGTTGACCTAGCAGTGGCGGCGAGCATAGCCATTCTGACCATGCCGATATCGGCATCGACATCGTTTGGAGGCTGTGGTGCTCGAATCAAGTTGGGATTTGTTTCTTGTAGGCCAAAATGAATTTGAAACAAGTTTCATGTTGAAGGTTAGGTAACGAAAGTTTGTAACTATCCCAAAAGTTATACTAGCGCCATGGTGAGGTTCTTTTTGATAGAGCTATACGGTTGGGAAAACTTTTTTGACACTTTTTAGATAGGGTTCCTTGTTGTTACACGTATGGCATCATGTATGGAAAATTTGGGGTAATTTGGAGATGTTCGAAAAAATCACTTTGCTTAAGCGCATGCCGTTTCGTCTCGCTGAAACCAGCTTTTCTAACAAGGTGATTATTTCTACCTTCTCTAAATAACATCAAATTTCATACAGCTGATCTTCTATACATAGATAGATAGATTGTTTCGTTTTTATATTTTTCGAACTTTTTATTTCCCTTTATAATACCCAATTGATTTTCTGGTCAAAACCTCGAAAAACAGCATCATGTATGGCATCATTTTCACCCTAAATTTCAAATTTTCTGAAACTTTCCCTTTTAGATATTCCTTGTTGTTATAGGTATGCCATCATGTATGCCAAACTTTTGTAACAAATTAGGTTTTTCTGCCTTCTCTAAATGACCTCAAAAATCGTACGTGATAAGTTTATCATTCTATACAAAGATAGATGGTTTATGATTTTTTGCGTGAAAAGTAATGGCTACAACAAATTGTTGATGGTTTATCATTTTTTGCGTGAAAAGTAATGGCAACAACAAATCGGTGATGGTTTATCATTTTTTGCGTGAAAAGTAATGGCAACAACAAATCGGTGATGGTTTATCATTTTTTGCGTGAAAAGTAATGGCAACAACAAATCGGTGATGGTTTATCTTTTTTTTTGCGTGAAAAGTAATGGCTACAACAAATTGTTGATGGTTTATGATTTTTTGCGTGAAAAGTAATGGCAACAACAAATTGGTGATGGTTTATCATTTTTTTTGCGTGAAAAGTAATGGCAACAACAAATCGGTGATGGTTTATTATTTTTTTTTGCGTGAAAAGTAATGGCTACAACAAATTGTTGATGGTTTATGATTTTTTGCGTGAAAAGTAATGGCTACAACAAATCGGTGATGGTTTATCATTGTTTTTGCGTGAAAAGTAATGGCAACAACAAATCGGTGATGGTTTATCGTTTTTTGCGTGAAAAATAACGCCTAAAAGAGTTTATAATTTTTAGCGCGTGAAAAATAATACAGAAAACCGCCCTTCAGCATACTTAGAGGGTGGAAGCTAATTAACCGCCAACGAGAGAGAGAGGGGGTTATCCTGCCCGTTCCCTATATCATACGATCAACGGTCGGCGGGCACGATCCGCGTGACATGGGATAGACCAATCGGGGCGATGTTGCACGTCTGCGAGAATTTGTGAAGAGAGAGGCAAAACTGAGTACTATCAAGAAACCAAGGGCACCTGAGTAGTAAATAGACTAAGGGATTCAAATATGAGATTTAAAAAATGGAAAATGCGTGTTTTGTACAATGAAACCCATCTTGGCCTACCTCAAACTATTTGCAATACCAATATACATCAGTGTGAGAATTGTGGCCTCATTTAGACAAAGTATGATTTGGGGGAAGCTATTTTGGGAAGGGCTTATTGTGGAAAACCATGCACCTTCATAGCTACTAGGTGATTTGAGAAGTGGCAATTTGTGGTAAAACTTGATTTATCTACGATTTATCTATGATTTGAGAAGTGGCAATTTGTGGTAAAGACTCCATGAGTAAGTGCCACTCTTTTTCGGATTTTTTGCACATTAAATGACTCATTTAACTAGTTAATCCCATTTGTTGACTCTCTGTTGACCAGCCACTTGAGGGTAAAACTGAGTATATTGCACTAGCCGGTATTAGCACTCGAGGGGAAAATTGAGCACACAAAAAATGCTAGTATAAGACTCGAGGGTATACACGAGTATATCTAAATTTCCGGGGTTAGACTCGAGGACACGTGCAATTGTTGACGCGTAGACGTGGGTCGCGGTGGAGAAGTCTAGACGTGCAATCGTGGACGCGTGTCGCGTTGCGAAGTCCAAGACGTGCGGACGTGCACTCGTGCACGCGTAGGACGCGGGTCGCATTAACCACCCCTCGCCTTTATAGACGCCTCCTCGCACTCTCTCTCGTCACTCTCACTCGCTCACGCATCGCCAACTCTCTCACGTCCCATCATCTTCTCCAAAGCAAAAAACCCTCTCCCTCTTCCTCTTCCTCCGCCGGAGAGATGGACAAGGAGAATGCCAATCCCATCGTCGAGGTAGGCTCGAAGCGCGACGCCTCCATCTTCGGCGCCGTCCCCTCTACGGACGTCGCCGCCGCCGCCGCCGTCGCCGGTGCATCGGAGGCTGCTGCCGCCGGTGGCAGTCAGATCCCGGCGGGATGGGACCCTTACGACCCCGTGCCGTACGTCCCGCCCCCGAACCCCTACGACACCTCCCTGGAGGACCCATGGAACGAGGTAACTACGGTTTGCTTCCTTTTTTGTTCCCCATTCCTTTTTGAACCCTATTTTTGCTGGTGTAGATGGATCTGTAGATGGATGAGTATTGGGCTAATATTTGCGCCGATTTTATTCCATTTTGTTTTGATCACTTCTTGATTTCGTTTAAGATTTGGGGTTCGGCTGTTCGGTTAATTTATGCAAGTAATATTGGATCTCAATCAGTTAATTTATGCAAGTAATCATGGGATCTCAATCAGTTATTTTATGCACTAATCAAAAGATATCAACCGTTTAATTTTGCAAATAATCTCGAATGTGTTCAAGTTCAGATCTAGTTCAGATCTAGAATCTGTTTCTTTGCCTATGATGAATGGTTGGGCACAAATTTTTACGGGGAGGGTTCGGTGAACCATTGCTGTGTACAAATCTGTTGTGCATGAGCTTTAGTTCGCTTACACCTTCCTCGTAGATATATAATCATGTCCACTCTAACTGAGGCTGACTCTGTTTTTTTTAACTTTGTTATCATGTACGTTAGTCATCGTTGCAACTCATTCACTAGTTTCTGTTTGATATGGATCAGATGTACGGCAGCGACGTCGGCGGCGACGAGGAGGAGGAGGACGTCAAGACTCGCCGAGTGCTGCGGAGGCTGCAGGTCGGCCAGTACATCTCCTACTTCGCCAAGGAGGTCTACAGGTGCCCCTTCTGCACCAGGAGACTCGGCGCCACGGACTTCAACTGCCTCGTCACGCATGCTGAGAACATCAGCACCACCTTCCCCAAGGTCGGCACGACGGTGAACGTCCACTCCTTCCGCGCCAAGCACAGGGCGCTCGGCATGCACCTCCGCAGCTTGCAGCGGGTGGAGATCTCCGCCGGGCGCATGCCTCCGCTCAAGCCCAAGGCTCCCAAGGGGAGCAAGAGCAACAAGTGGAGGCAGAGCCAGATGGGGTAGGCGGAGTCCTGGACGTGTGCTGCTGCTGCTGCCTCCTAGTTTGTTGTTGGGATCCCTTTGTTGTTAGCTAGGGATCCCTTGTTGTTATGTTAGTATGATGGTGCTGTGAAGAACTCTGTTACTATGTTGGCTGCTGTGTATGCAGCTTATTATCTATCCATATTATCTAGGGATTATCTATCCCTAGTCTACTATATTTTGTTGGCCGTACTTAGTTTTCTTGATTTACTTTGACTGTGAATTTATCGTACATTATACTTGGAGATTTGCTTCTAGATTTAACTACATACATATGGACCGGAGGGAGTACTAGATTTGCTGCCATATTGGGCAAACAACGAGGGCCAAAAGGCACAAATAATTGAAGAAAGTCGAAATGCAAGCTTCTCTAGATTTTATACTAATTTGGTGAAAAGGACAGAGAGAAAGAGGGGAAAAAGGTGCACTTAATAATGCCAATTTGGGGCCGAGAGAGACAGAACCCAGCTCCTGCTCACGTGCAACCAAACGCTTCTCGTCCTATCCCACGCGATCCCTTTCTACCAGCCCCACGCGACGCGGGCCCACACGACGCGGCCCCACACGACGCGGGCCCACACGTGACAGAACGGTCAACTAAACGGGAATCCTGCCGTCTGAGCTGCTTCTGCGGGTTTCAAACAAGGGCTTGGGGAAAACTGAGGAAAAACTAAGGAGCTGGAGAAAACTGAGTACAACTAAGGACGTGAGGGCACGAAAATAGAAATCCTAAACAATATAGGGTAAAGACTAAACCCTAAACCCTAAACCCTAAACCCTAAACCCTTATGACATACCATGGTCGACATAATTGTAAATAAATTTGTGGTAAAGACTCCATGAGTAAGTGCCACTCTTTTAGTGTACACGCTCATGTAAAAATCTAGGGTATGCATGTATTAACAATATAGATGAGAGCTAAATAATTTTCTTTCAAACAGCTGTACGTGCATGTGTAAATATAAGAGAGGCAAAAAAGGGCACCATGACCGTGTCATGAAAAAATAGGAAGAGATCAAGGTAAATTTGTTTCTTTGCAAACTTGTAGGAGGTATGTATGTGATTTATTATTTGAGAAAAATTACAAACGTGAATTAAAAACTAATGCAAAAGGCTCACCATATGTGAATCTATACTACCATTCAATTACAGCCATGGTCCATGCTCCATCACGAGTTTTTGTTAAACTAAATTTATGGGGACCGGATTATGCCAATGTGTTACATCCTAGCAAGCTGGCTAGATAGCATCGGTATGCAAAAATTTAACGGACAAACTATCTACGTATTTTCTGGGGTGATAATTAAGTGTGTCTACCTCAATTACACAGTTACATAACTATTAATGTTTTACTAAATCTTAGCCATAAATTTTAAATTTCACCATCCAAATATTTTAAATGATGTGGCTTAACTTGATGGACTTATTAGACATCCATATATTGTTTCTTGTATATAACAACTAGATAGATAGATAGATAGATAGATAGATAGATAGATAGATAGATAGGTAGATATATGATATTTTAAGATTAGGCAGACTGTTTTCTGACTAAGTACTTTTGAAAGATGCAAGGGCAAAGATTTTCATATATGAATAACATTGTTGACTGGTCACAATTATGTTTATTCACTGTCCCCATGCAATATTACTTTTACTGTCCGTGCTCGATTTGAAAACCATTCTTTTACAACCAATAGCACCACATTGGAGAGAATACACTAGTGGAAAACGGGGTATTAGCACCGGTTGGTGAGTGATTTTTTTACCGATTGCTGAACCGGTACAAAGCATCCGGTACGAAAGGCCCCCCTCCCCTTTAACACCGGTTCAGTTATGAACCGGTGCTAAAGGGGCACCGCGTGGCTCGCTGCCGAGCGCCCGGGCGAAGGACCTTACGAACCGGTGCGAAAGGGTCTATTGCGGCAGGAAAACGGCCCAAAACGCTGCCGCGGCAGAACCTCGGTACATGTGCCATTGTATATATCCAATATTTTTGAATTATTTTCCACTCCCCCTTTTTTCTATTTTTTCAAAATTTTAATATTTTAGTTATTTGACAAGTTTAGTCTCTAACTACACTTATCTCTAGTTAAATTAATTACTCGTGGTTAAACTTCTCGCTCGATCATTCATCCTCCACCACTCTAGCACTAGCACGCTTAACTTCTGAGTTCCTTCCCATCTCATTTTCAAGTGCTTCGCGCGCATGTTATTGATACTAGTATCATATCAAACCTATTAACATGTTGGTCACGATATCACATTTCTTTATTATTTGAATTCCACATGATTCTTTTAATAAACAAAAGTAAATATGTAAATACAATCTTCAATAAATAAATAAATAATAATTTTTAATTATTTTAATTATTAATTATATTTTAATTATTAATTTTCTTGTGCAAAATCGAAAACCTGAAAATTTGTAAATTTACTAACCTTTATGGTTAAGTGATAGTAATCTTTATGCAAGAAGGAATTATTAATTTAAATTTTTCTAAAAAATGAAAAAATATATAAAATCCAAAATTTCTAGCAAAAACTAAAATGTTTCTGCTTTCATATTTCCATTTGGAATTTGGATAATCCAAAAATTGGCTAACCTGGTAAACCCACGATCATTTTGATATATTATACGTTTTTTTTTCGACGTCGTATGCAAAAGCTAATGCCATTTTACCTTTTTCTAAACTTTTTATGCAAAAAAGTCGAAATTCAAATTTGTTAATTTTCCCTAATAGTAGGTTGTGTAACTTACATGAATCTAAAAATATTTTTTTTTGAATTTTCTATCATTTTTTTTTGCATTTTACAGAGCTAAAAGGCGATCCACGAGGGGAGGGGGTGGAGGTGCGTAGGGAGCAAAAAAACTTTTACACCGGTTCGTGGCACGAACCGGTGTTAAAGATTCCGCACGAACCGGTGCTAAAACTCTGGCCTCTCGAACCGGTGCTAATGCACCTTTTAGTCTGGGTTCGTAGCCGGTCCGGTGCTAAAGCTCTAGGCAGATCTGAACAAAAGCCTCGTTTTCTATTAGTGATACCTAGATTCCTTCTTGAGCTAAAAAGTGGGCAGAGAACCCACTCTTTTGGGCTCATCCCGTGGGATTTTATATGGCTGCAGCTCTTCCATCAATTCATCTATACCTCTCAATGATTTTTAAGCGGGCATTCAAATTTTCCAATTATAGGGGTTTTGGGGTATTTTTTTAATTACACTACACATGCAACAATCTTTGCTCAAGGGCGGCGTGCCATCGTGCAAGCTTTGCTAGTATTATATAAGCAAATGCACACTTTTTTCATGTGTAGTAGGGGCACACATCTGCGGATTGTATTGGCTAATTTTGAAAAAGGAACCATGTATTCTTTTTACTCATGATTTGAAGTAACAAGCAAAACATAGTTGATCATTTGCTAGATACTCTCTCCGATCTCTTTTAGTTGATTCAAATTTAGTATAAAATTATACTAAATCTGAGTCAATTTAAAAGGATCAGAGAGAGTAGGTATTATTCAAACATATGCTCCCACTTTTTGAAAATAGTTACATATTTTCAGCACATGTGAGTTGCCTTATTTTATTTTATGAGATGACGATGTGCCTTCAGTGACCAATACAGGGATGCAGTGTAGCATGTGGTTTTTCATGATTCCCAAAGGGACGACCAGCTGCGCAAACATATAATTAATTAATAATAAATTCCAAATGGTATTCCACATAAGGTAATTGTGTTTCAAAACTAAAAAGTCAAGCGAAAATGACAATATGCTCATAAATGTAAAGACACCCATTGCAGAAGCACATCAATAAAATTACCATATACTTGTGGCGGTGGCAATGGCCCTGGCAAAGGACGGGGAGACACTGGGGTAGGAAATGGATCATGGTAGTCAGTTGGATTATACACTATGGGCTCTGTTGTGCATTCATCTGAAAAATTGAACAACATGATGAATTGTTAGCTATTGCCTAAACTTCCGTGTACCTCCAAATAACTTAACTAAAGAAGACCAGTTGTACATTTTGCATAACCATAATAGTTCACAATGAATCTAAACTTGTAGCTTAAAATTACTATGTCAAAGCAAATAAGAAGTAATCACCTGAATTAGAAAGAAGATGGCGAGTAGCCTCCACTGATGCAGGGGCGAAAGGAACGACGACCAAGCATAAAGAGACGAGGATGCAGAAACGACCCCCCATGGTATGCTTTGAGGTAGAGTTTTGATATCTGTCAAGTGCAGGATACCGTGATATACGAACATATTATATATATAAGAGTACCCACAATAAAAATATCATAGGTAGCAAAAATTTGACATATCACTAAAATTAATGATGAGAGAGATTATAGTAGTATCATAGGTAGATGCCATATCATAACAAGTAAATCTAAGCAATTAAATGTCAAGTAAATCTTGCACACATATTTGCATGGAGATACAACAAATTAATATATATAAGAATATTATGTAGTAATACATGATACCATGCATTGTATAGATAGAATCATACACTAATATCATGTGCATTATACTACACATCATGACTAGTAATTAATGGATAATTTATTCAATAGGGTTTTAATTAAGTGATTTGATCTTGTAAAGTGCTAAATTAAGGTCCCCTTGTTTATTTATGAAGAGAACATTTAAGGTGCACTAATTTTTTTTAAATGCCATTAGTAACTCTTTACCGTTAATATGGAGTACTCTCTTCGATCCAAATTAATAAGCTTTATTTTATCTAGATATAGATTTATCTAGTATCGAAGGGACTACAAATGTATGGCAAAGGACAGTGAGCACTATATTTTATTTTTTTGGACGGTGAACACAGGTGTTTTATTCATTCATAATGTCCAAAGGAATACAAGTGATATTAGGAGAATTCAAACAGCCAAATATGCCGGCCCTCTGGAAGAGAGGACAAAGCCTTAGCTAGATTATGTTTGTCGACATTCGAAACCCGATGTTCATGAGCAAAAACAACCTCCTGAAACAAAGTTGTTTTCTTGTGTGCAATCCATAATCATTAAATTTTCTCACCCATCCTATTAACAGATTCGACCTGGTAAAGAAATAACTTGATGTTCTAGTTTTGTGCACTTTCTGCACTGTTCTCCAATTGCAATTTTGTTTTTGTCTTCAAGATGAAGTGCATTTATCTTCTTTGTGGCAGTCTCTCGGCGATACTGTCAACGCCTGGATTTTTAAGTCCAGATGTCTATTATGCCATACATCGCAATCCTAGAAAGATTGTTTTTGCGAGGCATAATAAGTTCATATCACATCACATCATTTATTACAACACCATAATAGTCTTACATCAAAAGGATCACCTGATCCAGTCTCATTACAACGATTGATCTAAGGATCAAATACATAACACAATAGCGGGAATACGTAGTAGAGGTCCATCTGCTCTACAGGCAACTTTTGACGTCAAGAGTAGTCCTAGTTATCATAGACGTCGTGTTGTCCGTCTTCCTGGTAGTGGTGCTCCTCTTCGTAGTCTGGTCATTTGAATAGCCAGGGACAAAGCCATGAGTACTTTAAAGTACTCGCAAACTAATACTAGTGTAAGCACTATCAACTATATCAATGGGATTCTAAGCTCTAGGTTCATTTGCATAAAGCCAATTTTATTTCATAAGCATTTAGTAAACAAAGACTATTCATTTGTCTAACTTAACTCAAGTGGGAACATTAGTGTCATTCCAACAACTTTGTTGTGATTCCAAAATCAATGTCACATTTCACTTTCAAGTCACAAGTCACAAGTCACTAGCCACATTTTGAAAAGTTCTGATGATGGAACAGTATGGCCTTTCCAACTGTCCATGACCGCGGACGCAGCTATTCGAATAGGTTTACACTCTGCAGAGGTCGTACAATTGTGCCACAATAATTGCAATAATCCGTCAGGGGTAACTGGCCCTGATTTATCACACTCAGTGTGCGGACTACCAATCATAACCTTTCATTTACATATCCTAGTATAGGCACCTCTCCCCATGAGCTCGGCCTCCCAGTGAGGGCAAACCGCCAACCTGGGAACTGCACAGGGCTTGGGTCAGACATTCACCTCATTTCACGTTATTTCACTTTCAATGGAGGCAGCCTTAGCATAACCTCTATGACTCTTGTTGAGAGGGAACCCATACTAAAATACATAAGTTTCTAGTTAAGCCTTACCCAGATTCAGGTATTGTGGGGGTACTTGAAATTGGAATGGTATCGCATCCGAACCCAACCATCAGTTTTTGGTAAAATTCACCATGTCATTCACAAGTCATATTCACCTTCAAAAGCTTTCAATAGAATGACTCATCATTCCAAGGTTTTCAAAGTCATTTGTTTCACAAGTTTCCATCTAGAATAGTCAATTTTAGTTTAGCACTAGCAACTAATCATGAGGGGTGCTAACTAGCTTGTAGCTCTCTAGGCTAACCTTGATGTTCTTGCACTACTCCATATCTAGACTCAAGTTAACTATAAAAGTAAACCTTGATAAATCAAAATAAAAGCTTTGGGAGATAAAAGCTGGGACTTGTAAAGTAAAACACAAAGTAGTATGATATTGGTGCCTTGCTCAAGTAGAGCTTGCATTTGGGTAACTTGCAAGAGTATAGCTTGCCTTGATTGGTACAGTTGTCAAAGCTTTCTTCCTCTTCCTGGTAGAATACTGACACGCGTACAGCACGCGACCGTTGGGAACCCCAAGTGGAAGGTGTGATGCGTACAGCAGTAAGTTTCCCTCAGTTAGAAACCAAGGTTTATCGAACCAGTAGGAGTCAAGAAGCACGTTGAAGGTTGATGGCGGCGAGATGTAGTGCGGCGCAACACCGGGGATTCCGGCGCCAACGTGGAACCCGCACAACACAAACCAAGTACTTTGCCCCAACGAAACAGCGAGGTTGTCAATCTCACCGGCTTGCTTGTAACAAAGGATTAGATGTATAGTGTGGATGATGATTGTTTGCGAGAAAATAGTAGAACAGATATTACGATAGATTGTATTTCGAGTATAGAGAATTGGACCGGGGTCCACAGTTCACTAGAGGTGTCTCTCCCATAAGATAAACAGCATGTTGGGTGAACAAATTACAGTTGGGCAATTGACAAATAGAGAGGACATGACCATGCACATACAAATTATGATGAGTACTGTGAGATTTAATTGGGCATTACGACAAAGTACATAGACTGCTATCCAGCATGCATCTATGCCTAAAAAGTCCACCTTCAGGTTATCATCCGAACCCCCTCCAGTATTAAGTTGCTAACAACAGACAATTGCATTAAGTATTGCGCGTAATGTAATCAGTGACTACATCCTCGAACATAGCACCAATGTTTTATCCCTAGTGGCAACAGCACATCCATAATCTTAGAGATTTCTGTCACTCCCCGCATTCACGGAGACATGAACCCACTATCGAGCATAAATACTCCCTCTTGGAGTTACTAGCATCAACTTGGCCGGAGCATCTACTAATAACGGAGAGCATGCAAGATCATAAACAACACATAGACATAACTTTGATAATCAACATAACAAGTATTCTCTATTCATCGGATCCCAACAAACGCAACATATAGAATTACGGATAGATGATCTTGATCATGTTCGGCAGCTCACAAGACCCGACAATTAAGCACAATGGGGAGAAGACAACCATCTAGCTACCGCTATGGACCCATAGTCCAGGGGTAGACTACTCACACATCACTCCGGAGGCGACCATGGCGGCGTAGAGTCCTCCGGGAGATGAATCCCCTCTCCGGCGGGGTGCCGGAGGCGATCTCCCGAATCCCCCGAGATGGGATTGGCGGTGGCGGCGTCTTTGGAAGGTTTTCCGTATCGTGGCTCTCGGTATCGGGGGTTTCGCGACGAAGGCTATTTGTAGGCGGAAGGGCAGGTCAAGGGCGTCACGAGGGGCCCACACTACAGGTCGGCGCGGCCGAGGGCTTGGGCCGCGCCGCCCGTGGTTTGGCCACCTCGTGGCCCCACTTCGTCTCCTCTTCGGTCTTCGGAAGCTTCGTGGCAAAATAGGACCACGGCGTTGATTTCGTCCAATTCCGAGAATATTTCTTTACTAGAATTTCTGAAACCAAAAACAGCAGAAAACGACAAGCGGCACTTCGGCATCTTGTTAATAGGTTAGTTCCGTAAAATGCACGAATATGACATAAAGTGTGCATAAAACATGTAGATATCATCAATAATGTGGCATGGAACATAAGAAATTATCGATACGTCGGAGACGTATCAGCATCCCCAAGCTTAGTTCCTGCTCGTCCCGAGCAGGTAAACGATAAACAAAGATAAATTCTGGAGTGACATGCCATCATAACCTTGATCATACTATTTGTAAGCATATGTAGTGAATGCAGCGATCAAAACAATGTAAATGACATGAGTAAACAACTGAATCATATAGCAAAGACTTTTCATGAATAGTACTTCAAGACAAGCATCAATAAGTCTTGCATAAGAGTTAACTCATAAAGCAATAATTCATAGTAGAGGCATTGAAGCAACACATAGGAAGATTAAGTTTCAGCTGTTGCTTTCAACTTGTAACATGTATATCTCATGGATATTGTCAACATAGAGTAATATAATAAGTGCAATATGCAAGTATGTAGAAATCAATGCACAGTTCACACAAGTGTTTGCTTCTTGAGATGGAGAGAAATAGGTGAACTGACTCAACATAAAAGTAAAAGAATGGTCCTTCAAAGAGGAAAGCATCGATTGCTATATTTGTGCTAGAGCTTTGATTTTGAAAACAAGAAACAATTTTGTCAACGGTAGTAATAAAGCATATGTGTTATGTAAATTATATCTTACAAGTTGCAAGCCTCATGCATAGTATACTAATAGTGCCCGCACCTTGTCCTAATTAGCTTGGACTACCGGGATTATCGCAATGCACATGTTTTAACCAAGTGTCACAAAGGGGTACCTCTATGCCGCTCGTACAAAGGTCTAAGGAGAAAGCTCGCATCGGATTTCTCGCTATTGATTATTCTCAACTTAGACATCCATACCGGGACAACATAGACAACAGATAATGGACTCCTCTTTTATGCATAAGCATGTAGCAACAATTAATTTTCACATTTGTGATTGAGGATATTGTCCAAAACTGAAACTTCCACCATGGATCATGGCTTTAGTTAGCGGCCCAATGTTCTTCTCTAACAATATGCATGCTCTAACCATAAGGTGGTAGATCTCCCTTACTTCAGACAAGACGAACATGCATAGCAACTCACATGATATTCAACAAAGAGTAGTTGATGGCGTCCCCAGTGAACATGGTTATCGCACAACAAGCAACTTAATAAGAGATAAAGTGCATAAATACATATTCAATACCACAATAGTTTTTAAGCTATTTGTCCCATGAGCTATATATTGTAAAGGTGGAGAATGGAAATTTAAAGGTAGCACTCAAGCAATTTACTTTGGAATGGCGGAGAAATACCATGTAGTAGGTAGGTATGGTGGACACAAATGGCATAGTGGTTGGCTCAAGTATTTTGGATGCATGAGAAGTATTCCCTCTCGATACAAGGTTTAGGCTAGCAAGGTTATTTGAAACAAACACAAGGATGAAGCGGTGCAGCAAAACTCACATAAAAGACATATTGAAAACATTATAAGACTCTACACCGTCTTCCTTGTTGTTCAAACTCAATACTAGAAATTATCTAGACCTTAGAGAGACCAAATATGCAAAACAAATTTTAGCATGCTCTATGTATTTCTTCATTAATAGGTGTAAAGTATATGATGCAAGAGCTTAAACATGAGCACAACAATTGCCAAGTATCACATTATCCAAGACATTTTAGCAATTACTACATGTATCATTTTCCAATTCCAACCATATAACAATTTAACGAAGAAGAAACTTTCGCCATGAATATTATGAGTAGAGCCTAAGGACATACTTGTCCATATGCTACAGCGGAGCGTGTCTCTCCCACAAAGTGAATGCTAGGATCCATTTTATTCAAACAAAACAAAAACAAAAACAAACCGACGCTCCAAGAAAAGCACATAAGATGTGATGGAATAAAAATATAGTTTCAGGGGAGGAACCTCGATAATGTTGTCGATGAAGAAGGGGATGCCTTGGGCATCCCCAAGCTTAGACGCTTGAGTCTTCTTGATATATGCAGGGGTGAACCACCGGAGCATCCCCAAGCTTAGAGCTTTCACTCTCCTTGATCATGTTGTATCATCTCCCTCTCTTGATCCTTGAAAACTTCCTCCACATCAAACTTAGAACAACTCATTAGAGGGTTAGTGCACAATCAAAATATACATGTTCAGAGGTGACATAATCATTCTTAACACTTCTGGACATTGCACAAAGCTACTGAAAGTCAACGGAATCAAAATATCCATCGAACATAACAAAACTGGCAATGCGAAATAAAAGGCAGAATCTGTCAAAACAGAACAGTTCGTATTGACGAATTTTATCGAGGCACCAGACTTGCTCAAATGAAAATGCTCAAATTGAATGAAAGTTGCGTACATATCTGAGAATCACTCACGTAAATTGGCATAATTTTATGAGTTACCTGCAGAGAATTTTGCCCAGATTCGTGACAGCAAAGAAATCTGTTTCTGCGCAGTAATCCAAATCTAGTATGAACTTTTCTATCAACGACTTTACTTGGCACAACAAAACACTAAACTAAGATAAGGAGAGGTTGCTACAGTAGTAAACAACTTCCAAGACACAAAATAAAAACAAGGTACTGTAGTAAAAACATGGGTTGTCTCCCATAAGCGCTTTTCTTTAACGCCTTTCAGCTAGGCGCAGAAAGTGTGTATCAAGTATTATCAAGAGACGAAGTGTCAACAGCGGGGTTTGGAGTTTTCTCAGCCAAGCATAGTATATTGGATACATAAGTTTTAGCATCTCCCTTTTCATTAGTCTTAGGCTTGCTACTCTCATCGAACAAAGTCTCAGGAACAAGCCAAGCATAATTATTTTCTAGTGCATCATTCATCGCTAGGAGCTTGCATGGTATTGGTGCTTTGATCTCCCCACCATCATTAATATTATTAGTGTACTTTATTCTATCCATATCTATTTTTTCAAGGAGACTAACAAAATTGGTGCAAGAACCAAGCATATCATATTTAGCAAAGACCTTTCTAGCCTCCCTTGCTAGACCACCAAATTCTCTAAGAAGGGTTTCTAAGACAAAATCTTTCTTTTCCCCCTCTTCCATATCACCGAGTGTAAGAAACATGTGTTAGATTATAGGATTGAGATTAACAAATTTAGTTTCCAACATGCGAACTAGAGCAGCGGCAGCAATTTCATAAGTAGGAGCAAGATCTACCAAGTGTCTATCTTCAAAATCGTCAACAGTACTAACATGGTTGAAGAATTCTTCTATATTATTTCTCCCAACTATAGACCCGCGTCCTACCGGTATGTTTTTTACGGTAAAATTAAAAGGAAACATGATGAAATAAGTAAAGTAAATACAAGTAACTAATTTTTGTGTGTTTTTGATATAGCAAACAAGATAGCAAATAAAGTAAAACTAGCAACTAATTTTTTTGTATTTTGATTTAGTGCAGCAAACAAAGTAGTAAATAAAACTAAGCAAGACAAAAACAAAGTAAAGAGATTGGGATGTGGAGACTCCCCTTGCAGCGTGTCTTGATCTCCCCGGCAACGGCGCCAGAAATTTAGCTTGACACGCGTACAACACGCGACCGTTGGGAACCCCAAGTGGAAGGTGTGATGCGTACGGCGAGTAAGTTTCCCTCGGTTAGAAACCAAGGTTTATCGAACCAGGTAGGAGTCAAGAAGCACGTTGAAGGTTGATGGCGGCGAGATGTAGTGCGGCGCAACACCGGGGATTCCGGCGCCAACGTGGAACCTGCACAACACAAACCAAGTACTTTGCCCCAACGAAACAGCGAGGTTGTCAATCTCACCGGCTTGCTGTAACAAAGGATTAGATGTATAGTGTGGATGATGATTGTTTGCGAGAAAACAGTAGAACAGTATTGCGATAGATTGTATTTCAAGTATAGAGAATTGGACCTGGGGTCCACAGTTCACTAGAGGTGTCTCTCCCATAAGATAAACAGCATGTTGGGTGAACAAATTACGGTTGGGCAATTGACAAATAGAGAGGGCATGACCATGCAAATACATATTATGATGAGTACTAGTGAGATTTAATTGGGCATTACGACAAAGTACATAGACCGCTATCCGAGCATGCATCTATGCCTAAAAAGTCCACCTTCAGAGTTATCATCCGAACCCCTCCAGTATTAAGTTGCTAACAACGAGACAATTGCATTAAGTATTGTGCGTAATGTAATCGGTGACTACATCCTCGAACATAGCACCAATGTTTTATCCCTAGTGGCAACAACACATCCATAATCTTAGAGATTTCTCTCACTCCCCAGATTCACGGAGACATGAACCCACTATCGAGCATAAATACTCCCTCTTGGAGTTACTAGCATCAACTTGGCCGAGCATCTACTAATAACGGAGAGCATGCAAGATCATAAACAACACATAGACATAACTTTGATAATCAACATAACAAGTATTTTCTATTCATCGGATCCCAACAAACGCAACATATAGAATTACAGATAGATGATCTTGATCATGTTCGGCAGCTCACAAGACCCGACAATTAAGCACAATGGGGAGAAGACAACCATCTAGCTACTGCTATGGACCCATAGTCCAGGGGTAGACTACTCACACATCACTCCGGAGGCGACCATGGCGGCGTAGAGTCCTCCGGGAGATGAATCCCCTCTCCGGCAGGGTGCCGGAGGCGATCTCTTGAATCCCCCGAGATGGGATTGGCGGCGGCGGCGTCTCTGGAAGGTTTTCCGTATCGTGGCTCTCGGTACTGGGGGTTTCGCGACGAAGGCTATTTATAGGCGGAAGGGCAGGTCAAGGGGCGTCACGAGGGGCCCACACTACGGGTCGGCGCGGCCGGGGCTTGGGCCGCGCCGCCACGTGGTTTGGCCACCTCGTGGCCCCACTTCGTCTCCTCTTCGGTCTTCCGGAAGCTTCGTGGCAAAATAGGACCCCGGGCGTTGATTTCGTCCAATTCGAGAATATTTCTTTACTAGGATTTCTGAAACCAAAAACAGCAGAAAACGACAATCGGCACTTCGGCATCTTGTTAATAGGTTAGTTCCAGAAAATGCACGAATATGACATAAAGTGTGCATAAAACATGTAGATATCATCAATAATGTGGCATGGAACATAAGAAATTATCGATACGTCGGAGACGTATCAAATACTTCCTCCTCCTGGTAGTCCTCGGTACTAGCGTCTATAAACGATACGAGGTATACAATCACCATACAAAGCTTAAGTACTAGACTTAGCACACAAATGGGTCACACAAGCCATCATATCATCACAACATTAATCCCAAGGGGGTTGGCTTTGTGTTTAAGGAAACTGGTAAGAGAAATAATTTCCTCTCATTGAATCATGTTAAGATTTAATTTCCTCAAATAATAAGTGTGGGATTATGTTGACCAAGGTCAACACTTCACATTTATCATTTGAGAAAAATGATTTAAATGAGGTACTACACCTCATGCAATTTAAACACTACTATTGCAACAATTTAATATCTCAAAGTAATCAAGTATGAGGTTCTATAACTAAGATCATTTCCTCATATTGAATCACTTGAGACAAAGATTTAAATGAGAGGAAACCTCTCATACCATTTAACAATTAATTTTGGGTAATTTAAATGGACTAGAAATGGCCACATAGCCATTATTTTGCTCTAGCCCATGATCATAAAAACAACTATGCTATGTTTTTACATATTCATGTTGAGTATGTGAAATGTGAATTATAGGAGTTGGAATCAACTCAAAATCGTTTATGGTTGATTTTTAATAATTGTTTGAATTTGAAAAAGGCTCTGCCTTGTTATTTTTGATACATTAATTCTACAACAGATCTAGGGTTTAAACCAGTGTAGTTGTGTAGAGAATTTCCTAAGCTTTCCAACAATATAAATTTCATAAAATTTGGCTCAGTGGATTTGGTTTTATTCTATTTTGAATTTGACACCAGTATGGAATTTTGGGTTAAATTGAATTAAACAATTTCAAACAAAAAGGGCGCGCGGGAAAACCTACTGGGCCGGCCCAACTACGCTTCAGCGCTCAGCGGGCCACCTGACAGTAGACCCCACATGTCAATGGTTCTTTCTCGCTACCGAAACGCTACGCAATAGCAACCGTCGGATTAGAAGACGATCGCACAGCGGCGGGTCGTCCTCTTCCTAGCGACTAACGGCGAGGGAACCCTAGCTACTGGCGGGCAGGGGGTCCAGGGAGAGGGGTTACCGGCGTCCAGCTAGGTTGGCGAGGCAGGAAATCGGCGGCGGAGACGACGGCAAGTTGAGGGAGGGTCGTAGGAGGTGCAGAGGTGGTCGAAATCGCCATCCCGATGTCATGGCTACTGCGGGTACTCCTTGAGGGCTTGAGGGCTCAATGTGGTGCAGCAAGAGCTCGAGGAGACTCAGGGATGAGAGGAGAAGAGATGGGTGTGAAGAGATCATCCAGGGGCGGCCTCCTTTTATAGGGTCCAGAGGTGACCGAGGGACGCGGGGTAGGTGAGTGGTGACGATGGCTCTAGAGGTCTTGAAGGGCCAGGGGAGTGGGCGCAGTGTGTTGGCGACGTCGAGGCGGTCACGACGAGCGTCAGGGCGTAGCAGGAGAGGGACGGGGGCGTCATCATCGTCCTCGCGTACCCGGGTACTGTGGCGGACGGTGTCATCCATGGCGACTGCGACAGGGCGTGCGGGTGTAATCGAGCATGTCTACAAGGTGGCCAGGGTCGCGGAGGGTCTGTGGGAGCAAGGAGGGAGCATGAGGCGATGGGGCAAGCAAAGGTATTGGCGTGTCCAGAGCGTGGTCATGCACGCTCTGGCGTGTCCTGGGTATCGTGGGTGCGTCACGTTCCAGGCGTTGTCGGCTTCTCCTTGGCTAGGGCGTGACCAAGTAGAGTCAGGGGAGTGAGGCGAGCAGGTTTGGCAAGGTCAGAGAGATAAGGGGAAAAGAGGGAGCAGGTGTGGCATGGTGGTGATCATGGTGGCCGGCATGGTTGAGATTTTGATCATGTCTCCACTTTTATCAGTGTTGCAGTGCATGGCTTGATCTAGAGGAGGTACAAGGAGAGTGATGATCACAAATGGTCCCTGGTTTAGCCCAAAATCCATTGGGTTTTAGCATGTATCAACTTTCCAGATTATTGCACACAATGTGCTCGAATGGCCGCATGAAACTAAAGTTGGAATTTTGGCACCAAATTTTATGGGTGTGTCTCACATAATGTTTGGCCTCTCCTGATGGTGTTGGTTTGAATTTTGTAGAAGGTTTGGAAGAATCCAAAAGAGGGTTGATCTAGAATCTGATTGGATGTTGCCACTTGGCATCCTTATATTAAGCAAATGAAGAAGAATTAGTCAAGGTGGTCAACACCAAAGTTGTTCACCTTGATGAGGTCTTGGATGAGGTGCAAAAAGTTGAGAGATTTTGGTTTAGAATTTTTTTAATACAGGGGCTCAAAGAGGGTAAGATATTAAAATTGCCACATGTAACTTGTTTTTGAATTTTCCTTTGATTTGATTTGGGTTTCTTTGATTCAAAAGTGTTTGTTATTGGTTCATTGATGTTTCCCAACCATTGGCACAATTCAAAATGGCCTAGGTTAGGGATTTTAAAAAATGGCCAAAAGCACATGTGTGATGTGTTATCACCAGATTTTGACCGCATTGGAGATGGGCCGTGACGAAGATGGGTTTACAGAATATGTATAGAAAAATATTCATGAATCGGCCTTGTACAAGAGTTTGGGCTAAGTTGCCCGTGTATCTGTAAATTATAGTAGGTTACGTGTCGGTTAGAATTAAGAGATAGAGTTTAGCTCGTACGCGGTTGGGATTATTCCCAAGTTAGAAAGTCTACGGACTATAAATATGTATCTAGGGTTATTGAGAAAGGAGGACGATCACGTTCACAACAAACAAATCTAGGCGCATCGCCACCCCTTGTTTCAAGGGTTTCTTCCGGGTAAGCGCTATGCTGCCTAGATCGCATCTTGCGATCTAGGCAGTATCAAGTTTATTCGTTGTTCATGCGTTGCTCGTACTGAAGCCTTGTTGATGGCGAGCAACGTTGTTATCATAGATGTGTTAGGGTTAGCATCGACATTATCTTGATGTATTTGCTTAGTTATGCTATCCCTAGATATCTAGCTGCCTTTACACCTATTTTAGCTGTAAGGGCAGCACCCTGCTTAGTCGTTGCTTTGTAGATTCGATCCGTTATGATCGCTCCTTGATCTTCAAGGATTAGTTTAAAATCTGCATCGTTAGGCCTTGCAAACGGGTTGAATGATCCAGTAGTGCGTCAGGTGTAGTTTGCTGGTCCTAGATGGGATGCTCCGGGAATCAACGCTACGTTGGTTTTTAGGCCTTGTCTAGGGCTGGTTTTCTACTATCTTTCATATCTGCCAGGCTCAGCTACGTGTAGGATGTTCCGGTTATGTGGTGAAAACCCTAGATCGTCGTAGATCGTTTTAACTTAGTATTGATCAAGCAGGACCACCATGTTATCGTTGATCCAATACAAATCATGGGTGGATCGGCTCCATGAGCCGATTCACAGGACAACCTGAGAGCCGATCGAGGCTCGTATTTAATGTTTTCGTGTATGCCCTGCAGGAAACTAGTCGAAGCAATTCATCACCTTCCTGACCAGGAATAGGTCAGGTGGCACGCCCTTGCACAAGCATCGGACGTGCGTGCCGGAGCATTGTGGGCCGTCGCCCGAGGGACCAGGGCCCACCAGCAGTCCTGGGAGCCTCCCGGCTCTACGTGTTGCCCGTCGCTGCTCGCCGGTGGGTTTTGGTGGTCAACACATTCTGGCACGCCCGGTGGGACTTTCTTCTACATCAAGCCGCATCAACATACGCATCGAGAGATGGCGGAAGACCCGATCACGTACGAAGATCCGGCCGAGGAGTATAAGAAGAAGTATGACGAGATTAAAGCTCTCTTCGAAGCCGACCTCATCGGCTCTTTCCAGAGGACCCGCTCACACGGCATTAGGTGGAAAGGGTTCTCAGCTGAAGGCGCTCTCGATGAAGTGGATCTGTCTACTTCTTCAGAAGAACGCACCAGAGCTCTACGCCAGGAAGTTAACTACATGGTAGCTCATTCGCTACACCGTCATTCTGAGAGCTTGGTGAACGCTTTCGAGCGCGTTGCGCTTCGCGTGGTCCAGGAAATCATGAAGCATCTGTACTCTCCGTCAGGACCTACACTAGGGACTCACCAAGGAGAGATACCGCTCTACACCAGACCGCAGCTGCCGTTCTCGCTAGCAGCTCCAGAGCCGCCGGGTTCACCGGCGTTCGTCGTCTACAAGATTGGAGGCGACCTTGCTGATTACCAGTTCATGCTGGAACCGCCTAAGGAAATCCCGCATGGATACACGTGCATTTACGTGCCAGACTGCAACAACTTGGCGCGTACGAACCAGACTACAGCAGGAGGAATTTCTGGAGCCACAAGAGGAATTTCTGGAGCCACAGGAGGAATTACTGGAGGAGACGCCGATAAACAGGCGTGGCTGGCTAAATATGCCACCGCAACAGATCAGCAAAATTCAGCCCCTGCAGCTCCTACGGTGGACCAGATCAGTGCAATCTTGAGAGACCGGTTCGGCATGGTACCAAAGAGGAGGGCAATCGGCTATTCCAAGCCGTACCCCAATGAGTATGATCTGATACCACTGCCGCCCAAGTATCGGCTCCCTGAGTTCTCAAAGTTCAGTGGGTCAGAAGGTTCTAGCTCAATTGAGCACCTGAGCCGATATTTGGCACAGTTGGGCATGATCTCAGCATCAGACCAGCTACGCGTAAGGTTTTTTGCGCAGTCCCTCACAGGATCGGCTTTTGGATGGTACACCTCGCTGCCACCAGATTCAATCCGGACGTGGAAGCAGATGGAAGAGAAGTTCCACATACAATATCACTCAGAGGCTTCCGAGGCTGGCATTGCCGATCTGGCACAAGTGCGACAGAGGCGCGGAGAAACAGTGTCAGAATACATTCAGCGCTTCAGGACTGTAAGGAACCAATGCTATTCGGCTCGTTTGAATGAGAAAGAAGCAGTTGATCTGGCAGTGGTAGGTCTTGCGTCGCCGATCAAGGACATGGCTTCCCAAGCGGAGTACACTTCACTGGCGCATATGGTTCAGAAACTATCATTGTATGAACAGCGCCACCCAGAATTGTACCAGGACAAATTCAAGCGCCCGGTAAGCCTGGTTGAGGTAGAAGAGGATGAAGACTCGGCAGGAGATCAGGAAGTGGCCGTGGCTGAATGGGCTCGGGGGGCAAACCCCGTATCCTGCAAATGGGTTAAGCCACAAGGTCCTGCAAAAGGGTTTGACTTCGACATGAGCAAAGCTGAGCAGATTTTCAATCTTTTGCTTAAAGAGAAGCAGCTGAAGTTACCCGAAGGCCATAGAATCCCTACGGCCCAAGAGATGAACGGAAGGCCATACTGCAAGTGGAACCACTCGTTCACCCATACCACCAGCGACTGCAAAGTGTTGCGTCAGCAGATCCAAATGGCAATAGAACAAGGCCGTCTGATTTTCAGCCAGTATGCCATGAAAGTGGACACGCAACCGTTCCCTGCCGTCAACATGGTGGAGTACAGTTACCCCACGAGGCGTCAGCCAGATTTCTCGTTCAGTATTAACATGGCAGGGCCTGTATACCACCCTGGCAAGGACAAAGAAGAGAGCAGTCGTTCTCGTGGTAAGGAAAAGGAGGAGGCCGGTTCACGCGACCGGCCCCGATATGATGACAAACGGTATGTCACCAAGGAACAAGTAAGAAGCGTGCGGTATCAACGACCACTCTCCGAGCACCTTCTTAACAAATATGAGCGTCAGTATGACCAACGCCGGCGGTATGACACGGCTGACGAAAGGGATCGTCGGCCTAACGACAATGACAGAAAGTATCGTCTGTATGATGGAGACGACGAAGGATATGAGCGCCGCGCTAAGGGAAGGTCAAGGGAGCAAGAAGACATGGACCGACACTGGGATTGTCCTTTCTTTAAACACTGCTAGGATTCAGGAATGAGCCGATTGCCTACAATCGAAAGTTGCCCAGAATGTAGACCAAAGAAGAAGGACGCAGGAGACGTGTCAGTGTTCAAACGTCTAGGACCTCTCCCATCTCGGAACAAACAAGCCGAGTCCTCTCGAGTGGAAGATCTCGAGGAGTTAGAAGATGATGAAGAAGAAGAAGATAGATACCACCGGCCAAGGTGGTGCCCTGATGGACTCAGTCACTCTCAAAAGCGCAGGGTTCAGCGGCTACGTAGCTTGGAGGAAGCCGAGAAGTTGTACCTGCACACGCTGAGGAAGGCGCGGCCCGATCTGGCCGCGAAAATTCAGCAAACTTTGGACGAGGAGGGCCGTCCACAGAAGAAAGAATGGCGCCCCAAACCAAAGAAAGCCGATGATAAGGCATCGGCTGGCACAAACATGGTATTCATACTTCCGTCGGAGTTTTGTGCTCCAAGACCAGAAGAGGCATCTGTAGCACAACTTGACTGCGGCCCACGGCCAGTTATCTTTGAAAAGCCGCGAGAAAGGAGTTACAGACATCTGAAGGCCCTGTACTTGAAAGGTTATATCAACGAGCAGCCTGTCAACAAGATGCTGGTTGACACGGGAGCGGCAGTCAATATAATTCCGTACTCCATGCTACGTCGCCTGGGATGCTCTAGCGCGGATCTGATCAAAACCAACGTCACATTAAGCGACTTCAACGGCCAAGCATCAGAAGCGCAAGGTGTTCTAAGCGTGGATCTAACGGTAGGCCGAAAAACCATCCCCACGTCATTCTTCATCGTCGATAGCAAGAGCACCTACGCTGTCCTGCTAGGGAGGGATTGGATTCACGCCAACTGCTGCATTCCATCCACAATGCACCAATGCTTTATACAGTGGGATGGAGATGAAGTGGAGGTCGTCCATGCAGATGACTCAGCCGAAATCTCAACGGCTGGCATGAACATTTGGGACGCGGTAGACCAAGAGCCACTCTCTGGAGTCAGTTTGGACGGCTGTGAGTGCATCGAAGTGACAAAAAACGGGGTGAGGCTGGTCTTATCCACCGGCCTAACAGTGTAGTAAGAGCAAAGTCTATGGACTTACGTGACAAGGCCGATCCCTGCGATCGGCCCGAAAAAATAAGAAGTAATGATCTCAACTCAAGCATGTCACGTAGATATAGTAGAGCACGAACAAGATGTAAACCTTCATTGAGAAATGCAATCAAAATGGGGGCCGATTCCAGCAATCGGCCCATATTATCCTTGCCATACGTTTTGCCTGTGTTGAGCATCGATCTAGCAGGTGACGGAAAGCTAGGGTATGGGTTTACATCGGCTGATGAGCTAGAAGAGGTTGACATTGGTCCTGGGGATAAGCCACGACCAACTTTTATCAGCAAGAAATTAGATCCACATCTGAGGAGCCTGATGATAGCTCTGTTGAAAGAATACCCAGATTGATTTGCATGGGATTACACAGAGATGCCTGGGTTAGACAGGAGCATAATTGAGCATCGGCTCCCTCTCAAGAAAGGATTTCGACCGTTCCAGCAACGAGCACGTCAGATGAAGGCCGAAATTCTTGAAGAAGTCAAGAAAGAGATCGAGAAAATGTTGACCGCCGGGTTCATCAAGCCATACAGACAGGATGACTGGAGAGCCGATATCTTCAATTACTTGAAAGATTCGGCTCGGGGGGCACCTAAACGGAGCATACATGGACAGTGAGATATGGGGGCCGATGCATAAAAAATCGGCCAGTAGGACAGTGAGATATGGGGGCCGATGCATAAAAAATCGGCCAGTAAAAAAAATGTACATACAAATCACAGCGTACATACAAATCACAGCCGATGCACAGACATCGACTTCAGAATAAAAAAGCCGATGCATAGCCATCGACTCTAGAGGAACAAGCTCGATTGAGCAGTTATCAGCAGTTATCAGATTACAAAGAGAGGCTCTACTGAAGGAATACACTAAGGGCATGGAGGGCGTCAGCACAGACACGATCCACCTCGGCGATCTCGGCCTCATCATCCTCGTCCCTGCCTGTCACCAGCTGGCTGTTCAGGGCGCGTATTTCGGCCAGATCAGTCTTCAGTTCAGCTTTGAGGCCTTCTGCTTCCTCTCGGGAGCGGGCAATAAGAGCTTCCTTATCTTGGATAAGCTATTTGGTTACCCTGACCCTCTCTTCAAGGTTCTCCAGTTCCTTGTGCAGGGTCTCAAGTTCGGTACTACTGACAGAAATGTCAGTTTTGGTGTCCAAGGCAGCCTTTTTCTCATTAAGCCGTTGACACTTGTCTGCAATATCGGCTTTCAATGGGAGCTGGGCGTGGCGAAGGTCAATTCTCTGACGAGCCAACTTCACCCTTGACCTAAAGGCTGACAGAGTCACAACTGGCCAGAGTTTCACCTGCAGTGTCACCGGGAGATGGGGCTGAATGTCTTCAAGAATGCCCTTTACTTCCTCGGGGTTTTCAATCAATGTCTCAATTGAAGAGGAGAGCAAAGCCCTGAGACGCTGGAGTTGTCCATGGGTAGTGCTGGGTCCTGGCTCTTCACTGGCCCTGGAAGTACCTGGTTCGATGGACTCAGGGTCGAATGTCAGCAAGCTTGAGAGGTCATAACCCTGACAGACAAACAAGAACAGCGTCAGTATGCAGCAAAAGAAAAGGGTAGAGCCAAGGGAATGGAGTGTACCTCTCCTAAGACCGGAGGGACAGCCGATGTTGTGGTGATCGGCTTTTCTGTGGGCTTGGCTAGGTTGGCCACCTTGTCGGCCCACGCTCTTTGAGGTTGCTAGATCCGAGGGTGGTGGATGGCATCGGTACCTCCTCGACGTCCCCACTAGAGGTGTCATCAGTCTACAAAGGAAGTGGTTAGCCGATGCGAGTAACGATGGGTTGGTATGAAATATGAGCCAGGGGGAATAATTACATTTGAAACCTCCTGGCTTGGTGAAGAAGCTTACGGTTCTTTGCGAGCTCTCTTGACGCATCGGCTCTTTGTGCGTAGCCCTGTTGTGATTGGAGCTTGGCAGGAAGCAGGTTCAGGGGCTGACCTTTTCTTGGAAGCCGACGGCGGCAAGTCTGGCTGGCTCTGCGTGGTGGTTTTCCCAGAGTTGCCCGAGCTCGAATTCTCTCGACTGGACTGTGTCTCCTCGCTAGAGTTTTCTTCAGTAGAGGCCTGTGAAAGAAGTACAAGCATGTTGCAGAAACCTGGAAAGATAGATGAAATTAACCAAGGCTAGGATCAGCTTACGTGCAAACTTTCTTGAGCGGGAATAGGGTTTGGGCGCTTCAAGGTCTTCCTGTCAGCTACTTTCCTTACTGCTTTTCTCGCCTTGATTGAGGCTCGGGGGGCAGCTGGCCCAGAAGATGCTGTGCTCTTAGGAGCCGATTTTGGCGGAATCGGCTGACTCTGCATCACAACCTTCTTCAAGGGTGGTGAGCTCTTGCAGAAGAGAACCACTGGAGCCGGGGGAAGGAACTTGAAGGAGGAGCCATCCTCATGTAGAGGTTCTGGACCATCTTGTTGCTGCAAGGAAACAGAGCTAGGTTACAAACAATCATTATGAGCCACTGCAAGAAATTTGTGAGTAGTGGTACCTGTTCTGCAGGGATATCATATTCAGCATCAAGTTGTTTCAGCAACGGTCCTAGAGCTCTCTCGAAGGCGTGGGTCTTCCACATTGACCACCAGGTCTCAAAGCCATCGGTTGACGAGATGAAATGGAGGTTGTGAGGGATTGGAATTGCTAGAGCATCAAAGAAGGAGTAACACCTTTGGCCGGTGAGGACATCAGGCAACTCGGCTCTACTTTCTGTCAAGTGGTGAAGGAAGAAGTGTGGAGACACCTGCCCAAGACCAAACTGCCGGGCTACTACGATCGGCTGGTAAGACTCATAACCAGGTTTGATGATCCTGTTAGAGGTGCTCATACCAACTGGAAGGAAGCAGGGACGGATCATAATGGAATATAAGTGCCGAGTGCTAGGGTCATCGGCAAAGCTGTCTAGCCTGAAGGAGACTGGATTTTCAAAATTTCCAGATTCGGTGTAAGGAAAGAACAGGGGATTGTCCAGGCCTTGGAAGAAAATCCTGAACCACTCTGATGCTTCCTTAGGGATCAGTTTGCTGCCTGGAAGGCTATATAGAGCTTGGCCGTAGCTAGTGCTTCGGATCTGCTTCCCATTAGCATCTGGGAAGGTGCAAGTGGCCAAAGGTGGAGAGTTTTGGATCTGGTTTTGGAAGTACAGTGATGACCCACAAGTATAGGGGATCGCAACAGTCTTCGAGGGAAGTAAAACCCAATTTATTGATTCGACACAAGGGGAGACAAAGAACACTTGGAAGCCTTAACAGCGGAGTTGTCAATTCAGCTGCACTGGAAACAGACTTGCTCGCAAGAGTTTATCGGTAGTATGCAGTTTTATAGTAGTAGCGATAGTGAAATAACAGCAGCAGAGTAACAAAGACAGCAGTAGTGATTTTGGTAAACAGCAGGATTAAAATACTGTAGGCACGGGGACGGATGAACGGGCGCTGCATGGATGAGAGAAACTCATGTAACAAACATAGCAGGGCATTTGCAGATAATAATAAAACGGGGTCCAAGTACAAAGCAATCAATAGGCATGTGTTCCAATTATAGTCGTACGTGCTCGCAATGAGAAACTTGCACAACATCTTTTGTCCTACCAGCCGGTGGCAGCCGGGCCTCAAGGGAAACTACTGGATATTAAGGTACTCCTTTTAATAGAGTACCGGAGCAAAGCATTAACACTCCGTGAACACATGTGATCCTCACATCGCTACCATTCCCTCCGGTTGTCCCGATTACTGTCACTTCGGGGCCATTGGTTCCGGACAGCGACATGTGTATACAACTTGCGGGTAAGATCAATAAACAATGAATATCATGATGAAACAATAACATGTTCAGATCTGAGATCATGGCACTCGGGCCCTAGTGACAAGCATTAAGCATAACAAGTTGCAACAATATCATCAAAGTACCAATTACGGACACTAGGCACTATGCCCTAACAATCTTATGCTATTACATGACCAATCTCATCCAATCCCTACCATCCCCTTCGGCCTACAGCAGGGGAATTACTCACTCATGGATGGGGGAAACATGGCTGGTTGATGGAGAGGCGTTGGCGGTGATGATGGCGATGATCTCCTCCAATTCCCCGTCCCGGCGGAGTGCCAGAACGGAGACTTCTGGCTCCCGAGACGGAGTTTCGCGATGTGGCGGCGTTCTGGAGGCTTTCTAGCGACTTCCCCTTCTCTCCGTGCGTTTTTAGGTCGAGGCCAATAAGTAGTCCAAAGGAGGGCGTCGGAGGCCGGCCGAGGGGGCCACACCATAGGGCCGCGCGGGCCCCCCCTAGGCCGCGCCGCCTTATGGTGTGGGGCCCTCGGGCCTCCACCTTACTTGTCCTTCTGGCTCCGTCAGTATTCTGGGAAAATAGGGCCTTCTGCATAAATTCCGAGGATTTTCCCGAAAGTTGGATTTCTGCACAAAAACGAGACACCGAACAGTTCCGCTGAAAACAGCGTTAGTCCGTGTTAGTTGTATCCAAAATACACAAATTAGAGGCAAAATAATAGCAAAAGTGTTCGGGAAAGTACATACATTTTGGACGTATCAACTCCCCCAAGCTTAGCTTATTGCTTGTCCTCAAGCAATTCGGTTAACAACTGAGCGATAAAAGAACTTTCACGAACACATTTGCTCATATGATGTATATATTCTCATGCTATGGCTAATACTTAAGCGGTTCATAATGAGATACATGCAAATAAGATCATCTAACAGCTATGTCAATCATGGAGAGGTACCAACAATTAATAATAAGCATCATGAATCATGTATATAAGCAGGATTGCAATGTTCATAAGAGAGTATGATAAAGTGGTATCTCGCTTGCACCGTATTTGATTGGCAAAACATAAATGCCCGGGCACCTCTCGGAGTTCATAGAAAGACTAGAAGTAGTGATTGTCAAAGATAAAAGCATCAAAGTTATACCACAATCAATCATATTTTGAGACAAGCATATTATACTAAGAATGACAGTTGTGCTCTCAAGATAGTGCTCAAAGAAATAATGGAGACACAACATAAAAGTAAAAGATTGACCCTTCGCGAGAGGGAAGCGAGGGATTAACATGCGCTAGAGCTTTTCATTTTTGAAATCAGGAGTAAAATTATTTTGAGAGGTGTTTGTTGTTGTCAACGAATGGTAATGGGTACACCAACTACCTCGCCAACCGGACTTCCAAGAGCGGCTCCCATGAATTATTGCATATTTATTTGGCACTCCTTCCAACCTTTCTTACACAAACCATGGCTAACCGAATCCTCGGGTGCCTGCCAACAATCTCATACCATGAAGGAGTGCCTTTTTATTTTAGTTTTATTATGATGATGACACTCCCCCAACCTTTTCTTACACAAGCCATGGCTAACCGAATCCTTCGGGTGCCGTCCAACAATCACAAACCATGGAGGAGTGTCTATTTAAGTTAATTAATTCGGGACTCGGGAATCCCATTGCCGGCTCTTTTTGCAAAATTATTGGATAAGCGGATGTGCCACTAGTCCATATGAGAGTCCGTCAAAAGTAAATGACAAGGTTGAAAGCTAAACACCACATACTTCCTCATGAGCTATGAAACATAAACACAAATTGAGAAGCATTTTGAAGGTTTTAAAGGTAGCGCATGAGAATTTACTTGGAATGGTTTGAAATGCCATGCATAGGTATTTATGGTGGACACTTTTGGAACAACTTGGTTTTCAGGTGTTTGGAAGCACGAGCAGCATTCCCGTTCAGTACAAGTGAAGGCTAGCAATAGACTAGGGAGCGACAAATCAAGAGAGCAGTAACTGTCATAATCATGCTTGCGGCAAAATAAATTAACGGAGGCATAAAAATGATACAAGAACTCTGAAGCAATATAGATCATCGAGGCTTAATTGACTTTTTGTTCAGTCATATGCATGCGTGAGCATGTGCCAAGTCGATATAAATGAATTATTCTGAGGAGGATACCACAATGCCATACTTACTTATGAATAAAACAATGCAACAAACATCCATGACATGCTACTCATATTAATAAATTGGAGCTTAACATGAGAGATCATAAACTACTAGACTTTCTCAAATAACATATACTTCACATGAACCAACTAAGCATGCTCACATGGATGAGTATATGTACAAAAATGAAAACAAATAGAGTTCATACTAGCCTCTCACCACAATCCAATTGTCGTAGATCGTCATTATTGCCTTTCACTTGTGTAGCTTGGATAATATGAAATGAAAACCACGCTCCAGCCACCGAAGACCATTGAACTCATAATGAACTTTACAAACCAAAGAAGAACAGCAAATATTTTTGGTGTTTTCGAATTGCAAACAAGAACAAAAGGAAACAAACAAACAAAGCAAAATCTTTTTGGGTTTTCTTATAGCAAACTGGCAATAGCAAATAAAGCGAAACAAATGCAAGAAACCAAAGCAAACAAATGGTGAAGAGAAACAACAGAAATATTTTTGGTCTTTTTATGTTTTGGGAAAGAAACAAAGCGGAAACAAGAAATAGCAAACTAAAAGAAACACAGAAAAGCGAGATGGCAGAAATCTGCCAAAACCTGACAGCAGTACAGAAATTGATTTTTACAAAAATCTTACGTTGCTCAGCTCGAAAAGTGTTCAACTAATGAAAGTTAGATAACAACCTGGGGAACCTGCACAAAAATTGGCAGCTCAAAATAACGTTCTGGCTGTGCGCACGAATTTTTCTAGTAACAGTCCAGAATCTGTTTTCCGGCAGCACTTCCCCAAATATCATCTCCCTCTCATTAGAAAACCACTCAAAGAGACTAAACAAGTATATACAAGTATCCAGAAATCATAATATGCAAAGAATGAGTGATGCCGGTATACCTCCCCCCAAGTTTAGGCTTTTGGCCTAAGTGGAGTTCAACCCCATCGAGGATCGCTGTTCCTCGCCGGTGGATAATTCATGGCGTAGTCATAGTAAAGTTCCTGTGCAGAAGAAAAGCGTGGAGGCTCCACATGTCCAACATGTTGATGCGAGGAGCTTGCTGCATCGGATGATGAGTCGAGGTGCTCCTCGACCTCCGTGTCGTCTCTTGCATGATGGCCTCCTCCCTCTATGTGTGCATCCAGTGCACCTTCTGTGACCGACCAATCTTCCCTGGAATCAAGGTTAGACAGAACAGGCGCAGGCAATCTTACTAGTTTCTCAGTTTTCTTAGTTATTCTCCAGACTTTCTTATAAAATGTCATCTTGTAAAACAGGTTACCCAAGTTGGAGGAATCAGAAACAAATTCATGTTTAATCATAGAGGCTATGTCAAGTTTTTCTATGGAGAATGGAATATCAAAATGATGAGGTTCTACATTATGAAAAGCTAGTAAACGAGAGGCGATGAGACCTCCACAAATTCCACCTTTATCACGGTTAGTAGCGAGTCTATAAGCTATCAATGCCCCCAAATTATAAGTCCTACTACCTTGCAGTGCCGCAGCTAGAAAAGCTAAATCCGGGATAGAAAGTTTACCACCAATCTTTCTAGCAAGAACGCATTTAGTAATGAAATAGGCAAAGTAGCGGATAGCCGGGAGCTGAATGCTAGTGATTTTACCACTATCCTCTGAGAAACTCCTTCCATAGCAAATCATCTTGAAGAGGTTTAAGAGTTCTTGCGGCGATCCCCTTATCTTCTCGCATGATCCCCATTGCGGTACTTTAATTGCTGCACAAAAATCACTGAATGGCAAGTTGACAGCTTTATTGTAAATTTTATACTGAACCGTGGGGTTAGATCGCGACCAATTGAACTTAAAGTCCTGCACAAAAGACATAGTTAATTTTGCATATTGTCTTGGCTCTCCTTCAACAAAATCACTCAGCCCTGCTCGAGAAATTAGACTCCGAACATCTTCCAATATTCCCGCGCTTCTCATGAAATCCGTGCACGGGTAGTAAGAGGGGTATACTCCCTCTTCATGATTCACTCTCATAACTTGTTGGACCTCCAATTCTTGTTGGTTAAGTTGATATCTACTCCACTCCATTTTCTGAAATTTTCAACAAACAATATAAAATTTGATTTGGTGACATAAAATCAAGGGGAACTACTATAGGAACTTGCTAGAGTACTAATCATGCATCAAAACTAGTTTCTACCACTTAGAACAAGCATGCAAGCTCACTAAATATGTTACCTACAGCAGCAAAATATTCAAGATATATTCAACCAAACAAAATTCTACTTGGATAGGCGGAGGAGTCACATACCGAAGAGCAAATGTGCCAAATCTCAGACAGAAATCTGGGCTGAGCAAAGAGATCGAAAAAATCCTGAGCTCTTGAGCAAAAACGCGAGTGAGAGGAACCTGGTGCGAGTTTTTTCGGGAGAGAGAAGATGCTGGGAGAAAGAGATGAGATAGTGGGGCAAGGAGGGGCCCACACCACAGGGTGGCGCGCCCCCTCCTTGGCCGCGCCGGCCTGTGGTGTGGCACCCTGTGGTGCCCCACAGGTCATCCTCTGGTGCTCCCAGGTGCCTCGTCGAAAAATAGGACCAACGGTATAATTTTTGTGAATTTTTGAAAACTTTGAAAAATGCACATTTTTGGGCATTTAGTTTATTATTACTGGCCAGGAAATTTTTTGAAATCTCCAATTAACTAAGGAACTTTGCTAATTAAAAGTGCTACAGCAACTAGAGCAAATGGAGTAAGAAAGAGATGTTGTTTACCTCCTCTATGCATATAAAAAGTATTTGTTAACAAGGTTGATCAAGTCTTGCCACCAAATAAATTTTACATAGCATAAGAAGAAATAAACCTCAAATCAATCATGTTACCTTGAATTGTATTGATATGGATCCAATCACGAGAGTTTGATATTCTTCTTTAGGCTCATATATAGGACAATTAATAGTTCCAACTTTGATAGTTCTCACATTAGAAATAGTATTGACTCCACATACTTTATCAATCCTCTTGGGAAAATAAACGGTATGCTCCCTATCATCAACATTGAAAGTAACCTTTCCTTTATTGCAATCAATAACAGCCCCTGCGGTGTTAAGAAAAGGTCTCCCAAGAATAATAGACATATTATCATCTTCAGGCATTTCCAACACAACAAAATCGGTTAATATCAAGCAGTTAGTAGTAACTTGAACAGGAACATCCTCACATATACCAATAGGAATAGCAGTAGATTTATCAGCCATTTGCAAAGATATATCGAGTAGGTATCAACTTATCTAAGTAAAGTCTCTTATAAAGAGAAAAAGGCATAACACTAACACCGTCTCCCAAGTCACATAGAGCAGTTTTAACATAATTATTCTTAATAGAACAAGGAATAGTAGGTATACCTGGATCGCCCAACTTCTTTGGAATTTTGCCATTAAAAGAGTAATTAGCAAGCATAGTGGAAATTTCCTCATTGGGGATTTTCCTTTTGTTAGTAACAATATCTTTCATATACTTTGAATAAGGAGGCAATTTAATAGCATCAGTCAAAGGGATTTGCAAGAATAAAGGTTTCATCCAATCGCAAAATTTATTATAGTGTTCTTCTTCCTTTGATTTTAATTTCTTAGCAGGAAAAGGCATTTGCTTTTGCACCCAAGGTTCTCTTTCATTACCATGTTTCTCAGCAATAAAATCTTCTTTAGTGTACTTTTTGTTTTTAACATGCTTTTCAGGTTCTTCTTCAACATCTTCTTTATTAGGAGTATCATTCTTATCATTATCTTTATCATGTTCATTACCACTTTCAGTTTCAGCATCGGAAATAGAAATTCTATTAGGATCATTAGCAGGTTCCGAGGATTCTACAACATTTTTATGTTTCTTCTTCTTTTTCTTCTTAGAAGGAGCACTAGGTTCAATGCGTTGAGAATCTTGTTCAATTCTTTTGGGATGCCCTTCAGGATATAGAGGATCCTGGGTAGAGACACCACCTCTAGTTGTTACTTCATAAGCATGTTTCTCTTTAGAATTATTCCCCAACAAGTCATTTTGCACTTTAGTGAGTTGATCAATTTGAGTTTGAACCATATGAAAATGTTTAACAAGCATCTTAACATCATTGGAGGTTCTCTCTACAATATCATGCAATTTACTAATAGCTCGAGAATTTTCCATTAAATGATTCTCTACTCTCATATTAAAGTTTTCTTGCTTAATAATATAATTATCAAACTCATCTAAGCATTGTGCAGGAGGTTTTGAATACGGAATATCTTCCCTAGTAAAGCGTTGAAGGGAGTTTACCTCAATCATGGATGAAGGGGGAATTATCTCACATATATCTCCTATGGGAGGAAGATTCTTCACATCTTCAGATTTAATACCTTTCTCCTTGAGAGACTTCTTGGCTTCCCTCATATCTTCATCATTCAATTTAATTAAACCCCTCTTCTTTAATATTGGCGTTGGAGTTGGTTCGGGCGTAGTCCAATCATCATGATTCCGGCCTATTTTAGCCAATAATTCTTCAGCGTCGTCTGGAGTTCTTTTCCTGAAAACACAACCAGCACAACTATCCAGGTATGCCCTAGACTCAATGGTTAGTCCACTATAAAATATATCAAGTAAATCATGCTTTTCCAAATCATGATCAGGCCGAGCTCTAATAAGAGAGCAAAATCTCGCCCAAGCCTCAGGCAATCTCTCTCCATCTCCCTGGTCAAAATTATAAATTCTCTGCAAAGCAATATGTTGAGCACTAGCAGGAAAGTATTTACGGAAGAAAACATCAAGCAATTCTTTTGGACTTTTAATAGAATTAGGTGGCAAACTATTATACCAAGTTTTAGCGTCATCCTTTAATGAGAATGGAAAGATTTTAGCAACAAAGTAAGTACGCTTCTTAACATCATCGGAAAACAAGCTACTCGTAGTAGATAACTCAATCATGTGTTCAACAAGCACTTTCTTTTTCAGTACCACAAAAGGGTGTTTTCTCAACAATAGCTATATGAGATAAATCAAGAGAAAAATCATAATCTTTATCCTTAATGTTTATAGGAGATGTGGCAAACTTAGGATCGGAGACAGTTTATATCTAACGAGCATGTTCTCGCAAGCAACTTTTTAATTTTTCTTGCATCAGTAATAGCATTGCATTTTTCAATAAAATCATCATTAAGCTCCACATAATCTTCATCAGGATCATCACTAGAATAATCAAGTTCAGGTGAATTAACAGGTGTAGTAGCATTTTCATCAGGAGTTTCAGCATTTTCAATTTGTCTAGACCTAGCAATCGTAGCATCTAGAAAGGATCCCAATGAACCACTATCATCAAGCACAGCAGAAATATTATCAATATTATGAGAGTTTTCAGATTCAGCAGAAGTACCAGCTTGTGGCGGTGAGACAAGTTGACTTATCACCGATGGTGAATCAAGAGTAGCAGAGGTACTCAGAATTGTACCTTTTCTTGTAGTGGATGGCAATATGACGATTTTAGAATCGCGAGGTTTACCCATGATGGAGAATTTGCAGCGAACAATATCAATCCAAGTGAACTTCCAAATAAAGCTATGCTCCCCGGCAACGGCGCCAGAAAATAGTCTTGATGACCCACAAGTATAGGGGATCGCAACAGTCTTCGAGGGAAGTAAAACCCAATTTATTGATTCGACACAAGGGGAGACAAAGAACACTTGGAAGCCTTAACAGCGGAGTTGTCAATTCAGCTGCACCTGAAACAGACTTGCTCGCAAGAGTTTATCGATAGTAACAGTTTTATAGTAGTAGCGAGTAGTGAAATAACAGCTAGCAGAGTAACAAAGACAGCGAGTAGTGATTTTGGTAAATAGCAGGATTAAAATACCGTAGGCACGGGGACGGATGAACGGGCGTTGCATGGATGAGAGAAACTCATGTAACAATCATAGCGAGGGCATTTGCGGATAATAATAAAACGGTGTCCAAGTACAAAGCAATCAATAGGCATGTGTTCCAATTATAGTCGTACGTGCGCGCAATGAGAAACTTGCACAACATCTTTTGTCCTACCAGCCGGTGGCGGCCGGGCCTCAAGGGGAACTACTCGGATATTAAGGTACTCCTTTTAATAGAGTACCGGAGCAAAGCATTAACACTCCGTGAACACATGTGATCCTCACATCGCTACCATTCCCTCCGGTTGTCCCGATTTCCGTCACTTCGGGGCCATCGGTTCCGGACAGACGACATGTGTATACAACTTGCAGGTAAGATCAATAAAAAATGAATATCATGATGAAACAATAACATGTTCAGATCTGAGATCATGGCACTCGGGCCCTAGTGACAAGCATTAAGCATAACAAGTTGCAGCAATATCATCAAAGTACCAATTACGGACACTAGGCACTATGCCCTAACAATCTTATGCTATTACATGACCAATCTCATCCAATCCCTACCATCCCCTTCGGCCTACAGCGGGGGAATTACTCACTCATGGATGGGGGAAACATGGCTGGTTGATGGAGAGGCGTTGGCGGTGATGATGGCGATGATCTCCTCCAATTCCCCGTCCCGGCGGAGTGCCAGAACGGAGACTTCTGGCTCCCGAGATGGAGTTTTGCGATGTGGCGGCGTTCTGGAGGCTTTCTGGCGACTTCCCCTTCTCTCCGTGCGTTTTTAGGTCGAGGCCAATAAGTAGTCCGAAGGAGGGCGTCGGAGGCCGGCCGAGGGGGCCACACCATAGGGCCGCGCGGGCCCCCTAGGCCGCGCCGCCTTATGGTGTGGGGCCCTCGGGCCTCCACCTTACTTGTCCTTCTGGCTCCGTCGCATTCCGGGAAAATAGGGCCTTCTCGCATAAATTCCGAGGATTTTCCCGAAAGTTGGATTTCGCACAAAAACGAGACACCAGAACAGTTCTGCTGAAAACAGCGTTAGTCCGTGTTAGTTGTATCCAAAATACACAAATTAGAGGCAAAACAATAGCAAAAGTGTTCGGGAAAGTAGATACGTTTTGGACGTATCATACAGCTGAGCCCATAGCTGAATAAACCACCAGGGGCCTCCTGTTTTAACTGTCTTTTGGGAGAACAGTTTGACAGACATCAGTTGGAGAGATCGATAGACCTCTCCAAGGAATAGTTTGCCGATGCCAAGCTGAGTGCCTTTGGCAAGTTCATAGGCCAGGGAAAGGTAATTCTTGGTTGGGGCGAGTGAAGGGCCACAGAATATGAAGTGTTCCAACCAGAAGTTCAGGAAGGCCGTGTGTTCTTTCTCTGTCACAGGGCCTTTGGTTTTCATGTAACGTCTAAGGTAGGCACCCCAGCTTGTACACTCTGTTTTGGAGGAGAGGGTGAAAGGAACCTTTGGCAGCATAAAAGCAGAAGGGCTTGGGGATGCAATGTCTAGACCTGTGATCATGGCCACGTCTAGCATAGTTGGTGTCATGGAGCCATGGCCAAACATGAAGCAATTCAGTGCATCAGACCAAAAGTAGCCGATGGTTTTCAGAAGGTTCTCGTTCTTCTCAAGGGGAGACAATGATAATGACAAAGCATCGGCTATCCCTATAGTTTCCCATGTGGCATGGTGAGTTTTGGATACTCTCTCGTACCATGCCACCCAACCCTCGGGAGGATTAGGCCGAGCTCGTAGGCAGTCGGCCCAAGAAGTCAGATCTAAATTCTGGTTTACGAAGGGAATTCTATTGGCCTCGCATGAAATTAAATGGGCAGGACTCTCGGAAGAACGGGGGCCAAGACAAAGAGAATTTGGGAGAGAAGGATGCGGCAGCAGAATGTCTGAAACCTAAAATTAATAAAGAAATAGGACACTAATTCAGGTGTTTGTTGTTAATCCTAACACTTACTCGGATGGCGAGGAGCGGTTAAGGATTACCTTCAGACCGGAGACCGTAGCGTTGGCGTTGGATGATTCCGCCATTGGATTCGCTGCGGAGTTGATTCGGCGCGGTTGAGATCTGAGATTCGTGTGGCCGTGAGTTGGATCTGTTCGAGCGGCGATTTGGGGATCTGAGTTTGCTCTCTCAGACGAAGGTTGCAAGTTACCGTTTGAACAGGCAACTGATTTGTCCTTACTCGCGTTTTATGGTAAAGGCCGATGCGATGCCATCGGCTCTTTGAGCGCTGACTGACTTTGACTATCGGCAAGATCAATTGGAAACACTTCTTCATTAATAAAGGGTTTTTTTTTACAATGAAGAGCCGATTGCTCAAGGAAGGAAGAACAAAAGAAGAGCCGATTGCTCAAGAACAATTACTAGTCCTATACTAGTAGTTCCTATTCTAAGGGCCGTCGCTGGCCTCGTCGTCGCCGTCGTAGCTGCCGTCGGCGCTGCTTCCGGCGAGCTCCTCGTCGCTGCTGCTGTAGCCCCCGGCCGGGGCTTCTTCCTCCTCATCATCATCGTCGTCGTCGTCCTCCGACCAAGCGCGTAAGCGCTTTGCCGGTGGGTACTTGTCGGAGGAGGAGTCATCCTCCTCCTCTCCCTCCTCCTCGTCGTAGGAGGTGAAACTGGCCCAGGAGTAGAGGTCGTCCTTGCTCTCCCCCTCCAATTCCCCGTCGACGAGGAACCGGAGGTCCGCCTCCCCGTCGGTCAGGGATAGGTCGTCATCTGACCCGACGGCGGCCAGGGGTAGGTCGTCGTTCACCCTGACGGTGAAGTCCCACTCTTCATCGTCCCAATGCTCGGGAGCCTCCTTCTCGTATTGCGCCATCAGGTCGTGTTCTGGTATCGGCTCGCTGGAGGAGGAGGACTGGAAAGAGAGACCCGACGAGGCGGAGGAGGAGGAAGAGGAAGACATGGCTACAGAGGAAGGGGGTTTTTTGCCGATGGCTAGTACAGAGCAAGGGGATGAAAGGGCGAACTGTTCGGCGCGGTTAAATAAAGGGGATATACTGGAGATTTAATGCCACAGCGGTTTCCGAGGAAGTGGTGCCAAAAAACTGTCAAATCGTGCAGAGAAGTTGAGAAGGCAAGGCATCATGATGAAGGATACTACGACGGTTTTGTTCTGCCACGACATGACCCGACGAAGAAAAAGCAGAGTGGTTTTGGAATTATCATTGCCAAAACCAGGGGGGCATGTGTTATCACCAGATTTTGACCGCATTGGAGATGGGCCGTGACGAAGATGGGTTTAGAGAATATGTATGGAAAAATATTCAGGAATCGGCCTTGTACAAGAGTTTGTGCTAAGTTGCCCGTGTATCTGTAAATTATAGTAGGTTACGTGTCGGTTAGAATTAAGAGATAGAGTTTAGCTCGTACGTGGTTGGGATTATTCCCAAGTTAGAAAGTCTACGGACTATAAATATGTATCTAGGGTTATTGAGAAAGGAGGACGATCACGTTCACAACAAACCAATCTAGGCGCATCGCCACCCCTTGTTTCGAGGGTTTCTTCCGGGTAAGCGCTATGCTGCCTTGCGATCTAGGCAGTATCAAGTTTATGCAGAGTTCATGCGTTGCTCGTACTGAAGCCTTGTTGATGGCGAGCAATGTTGTTATCATAGATGTGTTAGGGTTAGCATCGACATTATCTTGATGTATTTGCTTAGTTATGCTATCCCTAGATATCTAGCTGCCTTTACACCTATTTTAGGTGTAAGGGCAGCACCCTGCTTAGTCGTTGCTTAGTAGATTCGATCTGTTATGATCGCTCCTTGATCTTCAAGGATTAATTTAAAATCTGCATCGTTAGGCCTTGCAAACGGGTTGAATGATCCAGTAGTGCGTCAGGTGTAGTTTGCTGGTCCTAGATGGGATGCTCCGGGAATCAACGCTACGTTGGTTTTTAGGCCTTGTCTAGGGCTGGTTTTCTACTATCTTTCGTATCTGCCAGGCTCAGCTACGTGTAGGATGTTCCGGTTATGTGGTGAAAACCCTAGATTGTCGTAGATCGTTTTAACTTAGTATTGATCAAGCAGGACCACCATGTTATCGTAGATCCAATACGAATCATGGGTGGATCGGCTCCATGAGCCGATTCACAGGACAACCTGAGAGCCGATCGAGGCACGTATTTAATGTTTACGTGTATGCCATGCAGGAAACTAGTCGAAGCAATTCATCACCTTCCTGACCAGGTATAGGTCAGGTGGCACGCCCTTGCACAAGCATCGGACGTGCGTGCCGGAGCATTGCGGGCCGTCGCCCGAGGGACCAGGGCCCACCAGCAGTCCTGGGAGCCTCCCGGCTCTACGTGTTGCCCGTCGCTGCTCGCCGGTGGGTTTTGGTGGTCAACAGATGTTATTCTCATTTTCTTCTTTACTTCTCTTTGATCCAAATGATCATGGTTTTGGGTTGCTTGAGGGTTAGGTTTAGTTTCATAATGGTTCACCATCATTTTGGGTAAAGTGAAGAGGTCATAGACCAAGATTTGCAAATAGGACTATTTGCTCACATAGGCTTTTTCTTTTCTTTTGTTTTCTTTTTATTTTGTTTCTTGTTGATTTCAAAGAGCAAGGTTTAGGGTTTAGGAGAATTGGTGAACACTTCCAATAAGCATCATGGCAAAAGTACACATATATGCATGATCACTTACAAATCTCGCAATTGCATCATATATATGTACCTGGACAAGACCTTCAATTCATCGCCTCTGGCCAATTCCCTAAGTTTCACACTCACATATCCTTGCCTTGACACTATCTAGTCATATAGGAGGTATGAGGTCTTCATCATTTTCTTCTCTGGACAGTACTTCTAGCGACGGATCACGAAATCACTAGCTAGAGAATAAGCTGCAGTAAAATATAAATAAAAGTTGTGGCTAATGATGGCCAAGGATAAACAAGATGCCACAACTACCAACCGAGGACAGATCATAAGAGAAACCAAGGTTTCACAAGGTTGAGTTTTAGATAGATCGTTCAAGACTGAGTGACTAAGTGGTCGTGCATTGCCTGCAAGCACATGGACAAGGAGATGGAGCTACAAAAGGTTCCCAGAAGGAAAGCCTATACCCGATCGACCTAGAGTTTAATCTTTGCACAAGATCCTAAACCGTGAAAGGACGAGATGTCGCCTAGAGGGGGGAGGGTGAATAGGCGTTTTAAAAACTCTTTACGGATTTGGCTTGTAAGAGTACGGAATTAAACTAACGTTTATTTTACATGCACAAATCCTAAATATGCTAGGCTCAACTAAGTGCAACAACAACTAGAGCTAAGCAAGATAGGCACAATATATATATATATCAAAAGGAGAGAGAATGCACTTTCCAATTATCAGAAATAGAGATAAATCACTTCCCAGTTTGCTGTGCAGGTTTCCTTTTATGATTCATGGTGCCTAGGCACCATGGTGCACCAGTTAGTTTACCTATGTATATATATAATAGATACTTAGGGTACGATGACTATCATAAGGAAAGTAAACTCGGGTATAGAAATAACCGAGGCACGTGGAGACGAAGATGCATTCTCGTGTTCCCTTCCTTTGCAAGAAGGTATGTCACGTTTGTAGAGGTGGGGATCCCACGAAGGATTTCCCAACGCCACGAAGGCTCACCTTCTTCTCCGAGCCTATCCCACGAAGGAATAGCCCCTTTCCTTATGGTTAGATTTTCCTCCACTCCGGAGATGGCAAGCTCCACAACCACTTCACAAGCTCCACGATGGAGAAGCCTCGGGCCCCTTCACAACCTTCCACGAAGAGGTCATCGGGACACCAACCAAGCCAACTAGGAGGTCACCCTCCAAGAGTAACAAGCTCACGGTCTCTCACTCGAACTAATCGTGGTGGAGAGATCAAAACTATGCAATGATGCAAAGCAAGAACACCAAAGGTGTTCAAATCCTTCACACTCGTCCTCGTGGTGGGGGGAACTTCAAGACGAGGTTGAGGCTTGTCAACTGGCCCTCGTGGTGGGGGGATATTTTAACCTTGTTTGGTGCCTAGTGGACAAGAGCAACGGGGTCGTCAACTGGCCAAGGGTCCGTGATACGTCTCCAACGTATCGATAATTTCTTATGTTCCATGCTACTTTATTGACGATACCTACATGTTTTATACATACTTTTTGTCATATTTATGCATTTTCCGGCACTAACCTATTAACGAGATGCCGAAGAGCCGATTGCTTATTTTCCGCTGTTTTGGTTTCGAAATCCTAGTAAGGAAATATTCTCGGAATTGGACGAAATCAACGGCCAGGATCTTATTTTTCCACGAAGCTTCCAGAAGTCCGGAGAGGAAACGAAGTGGGGCGACGAGGCAGCCACACACCAGGGCGGCGCGGCCCTGGCCCTGGCCGCGCCGGCCTGTGGTGTGGGCCCCTCGTGGCACCCCCTGACCTACCCTTCCGCCTACATAAGCCTTCGTCGAGAATAACTCCAGTACCGAGAGCCATGATACGGAAACCCTTCCAGAGACGCCGCCGCCGCCAATCCCATCTCGGGGGATTCAGGAGATCGCCTCCGGCACCCTGCTGGAGAGGGGAATCATCTCCCGGAGGACTCTTCACCGCCATGGTCGCCTCCGGAGTGATGTGTGAGTAGTTCACCCCTGGACTATGGGTCCATAGCAGTAGCTAGATGGTCGTCTTCTCCTAATTGTGCTATCATTGTTGGATCTTGTGAGCTGCCTAACATGATCAAGATCATCTATCTGTAATGCTACATGTTGCGTTTGTTGGGATCCGGTGAATAATGAATGCTATGTTATGTTGATTATCAATATCATCTATGTGTTGTTTATGATCTTGCATGCTCTCCGTTGCTAGTAGAGGCTCTGGCCAAGTTTTTGCTTGTAACTCCAAGAGGGAGTATTTATGCTCGATAGTGGGTTCATGTCTCCATTAAATCTAGGGAGTGACAGGAAACCTCTAAGGTTGTGGATGTCTTGTTGCCACTAGGGATAAAACATCAATGCTATGTCTAAGGATATATTTATTGATTACATTACGCACCATACTTAATGCAATTGTCCGTTGTTTGCAACTTAATACTGGAGGGGGTTCGGATGATAACTCTGAAGATGGACTTTTTAGGCATAGATGCATGTCGATAGCGGTCTATGTACTTTGTCGTAATGCCCAATTAAATCTCACAATACTCATCATAACATGTATGTGCATGGTCATGCCCTCTTTATTTGTCAATTGCCCAACTGTAATTTGTTCACCCAACATGCTTATTCTTATCGGAGAGACACCACTAGTGAGCTCGTGGACCCCGGTCCATTCTTTTACATCGAATACAATCTACTGCAATACTCGTTTTACTGTTCTCTGCAAACATCATCATACACACTATACATCTAATCCTTTGTTACAGCAAGCCGGTGAGATTGACAACCTCACTGTTACGTTGGGACAAAGTACTTTGGTTGTGTTGTGCAGGTTCCACGTTGGCGCCGCAATCCCTGGTGTTGCGTCGCACTACACTCCGCCGCCATCAACCTTCAACGTGCTTCTTGGCTCCTACTGGTTCGATAAACCTTGGTTTCTTACTGAGAGAAAACTTGCCGCTGTACGCATCACACCTTCCTCTTGGGGTTGCCAACGGACGCGTGCTGTACGCGTATCAAGACTGTTTTCTGGCGCCGTTGCCGGGGAGATCAAGACACACTGCAAGGGGAGTCTCCACCTCCAATCTCTTTACTTTGTTTTTGTCTTGCTTTATTTTATTTAGTACTTTGTTTGCTGCATTATATCAAAACACACAAAAAATTAGTTGCTAGCTTTACTTTATTTACTGTCTTGTTTGCAATCTCTATATTAAAAACACAAAAAAATTAGTTACTTGCATTTACTTTACTTACTTCATCATGTTTCCTCCTACTTTTACTTTAAAAGATATACATGTGGGACAAGGGTCTATAATTGGAAGAGATAATATAGAAGAATTTTTCACCCATGTTAGTATGCATGAAGATCTTGAAGATATACCCCTGGCAAAAACTGTCCCTACCTATGAAGATGCCTCTGTCTGTTTGGTACGCATGATGGAAACTAGATTTATTAGTCTCAATCCCATGATACAACACATGTTTCTTACACTTTCTGATATGGAGAGGGGAGAGAAGAGAGATTTTGTTTTAAAAGTCCTTGTGCGAGAATTTGAGGATATAGCTAAAGAAGCTAGAAAAGTTTTTATTAAGCATAAGAGGCTTGGTATGTTCACCGATTTTAAAAGAACACTTGAAAAGATGGACATGGCTAGAATAAAGTATACTAATAATGTTAATGATGATGGGGAGATTAAAGCACCAATACCTTGCAAGCTCCTAGGAATGCATGAAGCGCTAGATGATAATTATGCTTGGCTTGTCCCTGAAAATTTGTTTGATGAGAATAACAAGCCTAAGACTAATGAAAAGGGAGCCTCTGAAACTTACATATACAAAATACAATGCATGGTTGAGAAAACTTCAAACCCCTCTGTAGATGCATCATATCTTGATAATACTTGATTCACATTTTCTGCGCCTAACTGAAAGGCGTTAAAGAAAAGCGCTTATGGGAGACAACCCATGATTTTACTACTGCACTTTGTTTTATATTTGAGCCTTGGAATTTGTTACTACTGTAGCAACCTCTCCTTATCTTATTTTTGTTGCATTGTTGTGCCAAGTAAAGTCTTTGATAGTAAGGTTCATACTAGATTTGGATTACTGCGCAGAAACAGATTTCTTGCTGTCACGAATCTGGGCTTAATTCTCTGTAGGTAGCTCATAAAATTCTGCCAATTTACGTGAGTGATCCCCAGATATGTACGCAACTTTCATTCAATTTGAGCATTTTCATTTGAGCAAGTCTGGTGCCTCTTAGAAATTCGTCTTTACGGACTGTTCTGTTTTGACAGATTCTGCCTTTTATTTCGCATTGCCTGTTTTGCTATGCTTGATGGATTTCTTTGTTCCATTAACTTTCAGTAGCTTTGTGCAATGTCCAGAAGTGTTAAGAATGATTATGTCACCTCTGAATATGTGAATTTTGATTGTGCACTAACCCTCTAATGAGTTGTTTTGAGTTTGGTGTGGAGGAAGTTTTCAAGGATCAAGAGAGGAGGATGATACAATATGATCAAGGAGAGTGAAAGCTCTAAGCTTGGGGATGCCCCGGTGGTTCACCCCTGCATATTTCAAGAAGAGTCAAGCGTCTAAGCTTGGGGATGCCCAAGGCATCCCCTTCTTCATCGACAACATTATCAGGTTCCTCTAGTGAAACTACATTTTTATTCCATCACATCTTATGTACTTTGCTTGGAGCGTCTGTTTGTTTTTGTTTTTGTTTTGTTTGAATAAAGTTTGATCCTAGCATTCATTGTGTGGGAGAGAGACACGCTCCGCTGTTGCATATGGACAAATATGTCCTTAGGCTTTACTCATAATATTCATGGCGAAGGTTGAAACTGCTTTGTTAAATTGTTATATGGTTGGAAACGGGAAATGCTACATGTGGTAATTGGTAGAATGTCTTGAATAATATGATACTTGGCAATTGTTGTGCTCATGTTTAAGCTCTTGCATCATATACTTTGCACCTACTAATGAAGAAATATATAGAGCTTGCTAAAATTTGGTTTGCATGATTGGTCTCTCTAAGGTCTAGATAATTTCTAGTAAGGGTTTGAACAACAAGGAAGACGGTGTAGAGTCTTATAATGCTTACAATATGTCTTTTATGTGAGTTTTGCTGTACCGGTTCATACTTGTGTTTGTTTCAAATAACCTTGCTAGCCTAAGCCTTGTATCGAGAGGGAATACTTCTCATGCATCCAAAATCCTTGAGCCAAACACTATGCCACTTGTGTCCACCATACCTACCTACTACATGGTATTTCTCCGCCATTCCAAAGTAAATTTCTTGAGTGCTACCTTTAAAATTTCTATCCTTTATCTTTGCAATATATAGCTCATGGGACAAATAGCCTAAAAACTATTGTGGTATTGAATATGTACTTATGAATTTTATCTCTTATTAAGTTGCTTGTTGTGCGATAACCATGTTCCTGGGGACGCCATCAACACTTTGTTGAATATCATGTGAGTTGCTATGCATGTTCGTCTTGTCTGAAGTAAGGGCGATTTACCATGAGTTGAATGATTTGAGCATGCATATTGTTAGAGAAGAACATTGGGCCGCTAACTAAAGCCATGATCCATGGTGGAAGTTTCAGTTTTGGACAAATATCCTCAATCTCATATGAGAATATTAATTGTTGCTAAATGCTTATGCATTAAAGAGGAGTCCATTATCTGTTGTCTATGTTGTCCCGGTATGGATGTCTAAGTTGAGAATAATCAAAAGCGAGAAATCCAATGCGATCTTTCTCCTTAGACCTTTGTACAGGCGGCATAGAGGTACCCCTTTGTGATACGTGGTTAAAACATATGTATTGCGGTGATAATCCAGGTAATCCGAGCTAATTAGGACAAGGTGCGGGCACTATTATTATACTATGCAAGAGGCTTGCAACTTGTAGGATATAATTTACATAACACATATGCTTTATTACTACCGTTGACAAAATTGTTTCTTATTTTCAAAACCAAAGCTCTAGCACAAATATAGCAATCAATGCTTCCCTCATCGAAGGGCCATTCTTTTACTTTTACGTTGAGTCAGTTCACCTATTTCTCTCCATCTCAAGAAGCAAACACTTGTGTGAACTGTGCATTGATTCCTACATACTTGCATATTGCACTTATAATATTACTTTATGTTGACAACTATCCATGAGATATACATGTTACAAGTTGAAAGCAACCGCTGAAACTTAATCTTCCTTTGTGTTGCTTCAATGCCTCTACTATGAATTTATTACTTTATGAGTTAACTCTTATGCAATACTTATTGATGCTTGTCTTGAAAGTACTATTCATGAAAAGTCTTTGCTATATGATTCAATTGTTTACTCATTGCATTAACACTGCTTTGATCGCTGCATTCATTACATGTGCTTACAATAGTATGATCAAGATTATGATGGCATGTCACTTCAGAAATTATCTTTGTTATCGTTTACCTACTCGGGACGAGCAGGAACTAAGCTTGGGGATGCTGATACGTCACCAACGTATCGATAATTTCTTATGTTCCATGCTACTTTATTGATGATACCTACATGTTTTATACATACTTTATGTCATATTTATGCATTTTCCGGCACTAACCTATTAACGAGATGCCGAAGAGCCAGTTGTTGTTTTCTGCTGTTTTTGGTTTTAGAAATCCTAGTAAGGAAATATTCTCGGAATTGGACGAAATCAACACCCAGGATCTTATTTTTCCACGAAGCTTCCAGAAGTCCGGAGAGGAAACGAAGTGGGGCGATGAGGCAGCCACACACCAGGGCGACGCGGCCCAGGCCCCGGCCGCGCCGGCCTGTGGTGTGGGCCCCTCGTGGCGCCCCCTGACCTACCCTTCCATCTACATAAGCCTTCGCCGAGAATAACTCCAGTACCGAGAGCCACGATACGGAAACCCTTCCAGAGACGCCGCCGCCGCCAATCCCATCTCGGGGGATTCAGGAGATCGCCTCCGGCACCCTGCCGGAGAGGGGAATCATCTCCCAGAGGACTCTTCACCGCCATGGTCGCCTCCGGAGTGATGTGTGAGTAGTTCACCCCTGGACTATGGGTCCATAGCAGTAGCTAGATGGTCGTCTTCTCCTAATTGTGCTATCATTGTTGGATCTTGTGAGCTGCCTAACATGATCAAGATCATCTATCTGTAATGCTACATGTTGCGTTTGTTGGGATCCGATGAATAATGAATGCTATGTTATGTTGATTATCAATATCATCTATGTGTTGTTTATGATCTTGCATGCTCTCCGTTGCTAGTAGAGGCTCTGGCCAAGTTTTTGCTTGTAACTCCAAGAGGGAGTATTTATGCTCGATAGTGGGTTCATGTCTCCATTAAATCTTGGGGAGTGACAGAAACCTCTAAGGTTGTGGATGTCTTTGTTGCCACTAGGGATAAAACAACAATGCTATGTCTAAGGATATATTTATTGATTATATTACGCACCATACTTAATGCAATTGTCTGTTGTTTGCAACTTAATACTGGAGGGGGTTCGGATGATAACCTGAAGATGGACTTTTTAGGCATAGATGCATGCTGGATAGCGGTCTATGTACTTTGTCGTAATGCCCAATTAAATCTCACAATACTCATCATAACATGTATGTGAATGGTCATGCCCTCTTTATTTTTCAATTGCCCAACTGTAATTTGTTCACCCAACATGCTTATTCTTATCGGAGAGACACCACTAGTGAACTGTGGACCCCGGTCCATTCTTTTACATCGAATACAATCAACTGCAATACTCGTTTTACTGTTCTCTGCAAACATCATCATACACACTATACATCTAATCCTTTGTTACAGCAAGCCGGTGAGATTGACAACCTCACTGTTACGTTGGGACAAAGTACTTTGGTTGTGTTGTGCAGGTTCCACGTTGGCGCCGGAATCCCTGGTGTTGCGCCGCACTACACTCCGCCGCCATCAACCTTCAACGTGCTTCTTGGCTCCCTACTGGTTCGATAAACCTTGGTTTCTTACTGAGGGAAAACTTGCCGCTGTACGCATCACACCTTCCTCTTGGGGTTCCCAACGGACGCGTCTTTGTACGCGTATCAGTCCGCCAGTTCAACGATGCTCTGGCCGGACTATCACTGCGCGAGATTAGTCAAGCAGGGGCTCGATTCACCTCGACCAACAACTAGGCGTACCCTATTCGCTCATTACTGGATAGGGGTTTTGTCTCCACGTGATGGGTGGCCTACTTCCCGCTCTGTATGGTCACAACCATCACGAGGATTGGAATAGACCACTGCCCTCTGATTTTGGACAGTGGGGACAAATGGTTGGGACATACATTGCGGTTTTTCTTCCAAACTTGGTGGTTTGGAGTTCCTGGCTTTGGGGAGCTAGTGAAGGAAGAGATTTCCTTTGCCATTCAGGCTTCGGGTCTGCACCGATCGAGCATTGTCCTGTGGCAAGGCATCTAGAGGGGTTTGAGGCAATTCCTCAAGGGATGGGGTGCCAATCTGGGAAAAGAAAAAGGGCCTTCAGGGAGAGTCTAATGCTATAGGTGGGTAACCTGGACATCTTAGCGGACTCTACGGGCCTAGACAAGGAGGGATGGGCTCTCCGGTACCACTTGGAGGACCAGATCACGCAGCTTGATACCCTAGAGGAGGAGTACTGGCGGCAGAGGAGCCGTGTGCAGTGGACACTCAAAGGGGATGCATGCACTGCTCTTTTCTATGCCTTTGCGAATGGCCGTAGGAGGAAGTGCTTGATCCCCAGGCTGATCATGGATACCGGGGAGATATCCGAACAGAGAGAACTTGTGGATCATATCTATGGGTTTTACCTGGGCTTAATGGGGGCTAAGGGAGAAGAGAGGGTCTTCTCTCTGGCTCTGGACCTGTGGGCCACATGGGTAGGATCTCGGAGGAGGAAAACCTAGCGCTGGAACTGACTTTCACACAGGAGGAACTGGACCAAGTACTAACGGATATGAAACCAGACTCGGCACCTGGGCGGACGGGTTCCTGGTGTCTTCCTTTAAAAGGTTCTCGGAGATCCTTAAGGAACCCTTTTTGGGGATTCTAAATGACTTTACCCTAGGGAGGGTAGACATTGCTCGCCTTAACTACGGCATTCTTTCGCTTATCCCAAAAGTTAAAGGGGCAGACACGGTCAAGCAATACATGCCAATAGCCCTCATAAATGTTATCTTCATCGACAACATTATCAGGTTCCTCTAGTGAAACTACATTTTTATTCCATCACATCTTATGTACTTTGCTTGGAGCGTCTGTTTGTTTTTGTTTTTGTTTTGTTTGAATAAAGTTTGATCCTAGCATTCATTGTGTGGGAGAGAGACACGCTCCACTGTTGCATATGGACAAATATGTCCTTAGGCTTTACTCATAATATTCATGGCGAAGGTTGAAACTGCTTTGTTAAATTGTTATATGGTTGGAAACGGGAAATGCTACATGTGGTAATTGGTAGAATGTCTTGAATAATATGATACTTGGCAATTGTTGTGCTCATGTTTAAGCTCTTGCATCATATACTTTGCACCTACTAATGAAGAAATATATAGAGCTTGCTAAAATTTGGTTTGCATGATTGGTCTCTCTAAGGTCTAGATAATTTCTAGTAAGGGTTTGAACAACAAGGAAGACGGTGTAGAGTCTTATAATGCTTACAATATGTCTTTTATGTGAGTTTTGCTGTACCGGTTCATACTTGTGTTTGTTTCAAATAACCTTGCTAGCCTAAGCCTTGTATCGAGAGGGAATACTTCTCATGCATCCAAAATCCTTGAGCCAAACACTATGCCACTTGTGTCCACCATACCTACCTACTACATGGTATTTCTCCGCCATTCCAAAGTAAATTTCTTGAGTGCTACCTTTAAAATTTCTATCCTTTATCTTTGCAATATATAGCTCATGGGACAAATAGCCTAAAAACTATTGTGGTATTGAATATGTACTTATGAATTTTATCTCTTATTAAGTTGCTTGTTGTGCGATAACCATGTTCCTGGGGACGCCATCAACACTTTGTTGAATATCATGTGAGTTGCTATGCATGTTCGTCTTGTCTGAAGTAAGGGCGATTTACCATGAGTTGAATGATTTGAGCATGCATATTGTTAGAGAAGAACATTGGGCCGCTAACTAAAGCCATGATCCATGGTGGAAGTTTCGAGTTTTGGACAAATATCCTCAATCTCATATGAGAATATTAATTGTTGCTAAATGCTTATGCATTAAAGAGGAGTCCATTATCTGTTGTCTATGTTGTCCCGGTATGGATGTCTAAGTTGAGAATAATCAAAAGCGAGAAATCCAATGCGATCTTTCTCCTTAGACCTTTGTACAGGCGGCATAGAGGTACCCCTTTGTGATACGTGGTTAAAACATATGTATTGCGGTGATAATCCAGGTAATCCGAGCTAATTAGGACAAGGTGCGGGCACTATTATTATACTATGCATGAGGCTTGCAACTTGTAGGATATAATTTACATAACACATATGCTTTATTACTACCGTTGACAAAATTGTTTCTTATTTTCAAAACCAAAGCTCTAGCACAAATATAGCAATCAATGCTTCCCTCGTCGAAGGGCCATTCTTTTACTTTTACGTTGAGTCAGTTCACCTATTTCTCTCCATCTCAAGAAGCAAACACTGTGTGAACTTGTGCATTGATTCCTACATACTTGCATATTGCACTTATAATATTACTTTATGTTGACAACTATCCATGAGATATACATGTTACAAGTTGAAAGCAACCGCTGAAACTTAATCTTCCTTTGTGTTGCTTCAATGCCTCTACTATGAATTTATTACTTTATGAGTTAACTCTTATGCAAGACTTATTGATGCTTGTCTTGAAAGTACTATTCATGAAAAGTCTTTGCTATATGATTCAATTGTTTACTCACTGCATTAATACTGCTTTGATCGCTGCATTCATTACATGTGCTTACAATAGTATGATCAAGATTATGATGGCATGTCACTTCAGAAATTATCTTTGTTATCGTTTACCTACTCGGGACGACAGGGAACTAAGCTTGGGGATGCTGATACGTCTCCAACGTATCGATAATTTCTTATGTTCCATGCTACTTTATTGATGATACCTACATGTTTTATACATACTTTATGTCATATTTATGCATTTTCCGGCACTAACCTATTAACGAGATGCCGAAGAGCCAGTTGTTGTTTTACTGCTGTTTTTGGTTTTAGAAATCCTAGTAAGGAAATATTCTCGGAATTGGACGAAATCAACACCCAGGATCTTATTTTTCGACGAAGCTTCCAGAAGTCCGGAGAGGAAACGAAGTGGGGCGACGAGGCAGCCACACACCAGGGCGACGCGGCCCAGGCCCTGGCCGCGCCGGCCTGTGGTGTGGGCCCCTCGTGGCGCCCCCTGACCTACCCTTCCATCTACATAAGCCTTCGCCGAGAATAACTCCAGTACCGAGAGCCACTATACGGAAACCCTTCCAGAGACGCCGCCGCCGCCAATCCCATCTCGTGGGATTCAGGAGATCGCCTCCGGCACCCTGCCGGAGAGGGGAATCATCTCCCAGAGGACTCTTCACCGCCATGGTCGCCTCCGGAGTGATGTGTGAGTAGTTCACCCCTGGACTATGGGTCCATAGCAGTAGCTAGATGGTCGTCTTCTCCTAATTGTGCTATCATTGTTGGATCTTGTGAGCTGCCTAACATGATCAAGATCATCTATCTGTAATGCTACATGTTGCGTTTGTTGGGATCCGATGAATAATGAATGCTATGTTATGTTGATTATCAATATCATCTATGTGTTGTTTATGATCTTGCATGCTCTCCGTTGCTAGTAGAGGCTCGGCCAAGTTTTGCTTGTAACTCCAAGAGGGAGTATTTATGCTCGATAGTGGGTTCATGTCTCCATTAAATGCGGGGAGTGACGAAACCTCTAAGGTTGTGGATGTCTTGTTGCCACTAGGGATAAAACAACAATGCTATGTCTAAGGATATATTTATTGATTATATTACGCACCATACTTAATGCAATTGTCCATTATTTGCAACTTAATGCTTGGAGGGGTTCGGATGATAACTCTGAAGATGGACTTTTTAGGCATAGATGCATGCTTGGATAGCGGTCTATGTACTTTGTCGTAATGCCCAATTAAATCTCACAATACTCATCATAACATGTATGTGAATGGTCATGCCCTCTTTATTTCTCAATTGCCCAAGCTGTAATTTGTTCACCCAACATGCTTATTCTTATCGGAGAGACACCACTAGTGAGCTTGTGGACCCCGGTCCATTCTTTTACATCGAATACAATCAAGCGCAATACTCGTTTCTTGTTCTCTGCAAACATCATCATACACACTATACATCTAATCCTTTGTTACAGACAAGCCGGTGAGATTGACAACCTCACTATTACGTTGGGACAAAGTAATTTGGTTGTGTTGTTGATGACGCGTAAAGCACACGCTCGTTGGGAACCCCAAGTGGAAGGTGTGATGCGTACAGCAGCAAGTTTCCCTCAGTAAGAAACCAAGGTTTATCGAACCAGTAGGAGTCAAGAAGCACGTTGAAGGTTGATGGCGGCGGGATGTAGTGCGGCGCAACACCAGGGATTCCGGCGCCAACGTGGAACCTGCACAACACAACCAAAGTACTTTGCCCCAACGAAACAGTGAGGTTGTCAATCTCACCGACTTGCTGTAACAAAGGATTAACCTTATTGTGTGGAAGATGATTGTTTGCGGAAAACGATGAGAACAAGTATTGCGGTAGATTGTATTTCGGTAAAGAGAATTGGACCGGGGTCCACAGTTCACTAGAGGTGTCTCTCCCATAAGACAAACAGCATGTTGGGTGAACAAATTACAGTTGGGCAATTGACAAATAAAGAGAGCATGACCATGCACATACATATCATGATGAGTATAGTGAGATTTAATTGGGCATTACGACAAAGTACATAGACCGCCATCCAACTGCATCTATGCCTAAAAAGTCCACCTTCAGGTTATCATCCGAACCCCCTCCAGTATTAAGTTGCTAACAACAAACAATTGCATTAAGTATTGCGCGTAATGTAACTAGTGACTACATCCTTGAACATAGCACCAATGTTTTATCCCTAGTGGCAACAGCACATCCATAACCTTAGAGGTTCTTGTCACCCCTCCAGATTCACGGAGACATGAACCCACTATCGAGCATAAATACTCCCTCTTGGAGTTACTAGCATCAACTTGGCCAGAGCATCTACTAATAACGGAGAGCATGCAAGATCATAAACAACACATAGATATAACTTTGATAATCAACATAACAAGTATTCTCTATTCATCGGATCCCAACAAAGGCAACATATAGAATTACAGATAGATGATCTTGATCATGTTAGGCAGCGCACAAGATCCGACAATGATAGCACAATGGGGAGAAGACAACCATCTAGCTACTGCTATGGACCCATAGTCCAGGGGTAGACTACTCACACATCACACCGGAGGCGACCATGGCGGCGTAGAGTCCTCCGGAGATGATTCCCCTCTCCGGCGAGGTGCGGAAGCGATCTCTGGATCCCCGAGATGGGATCGGCGTTGGCGGCGTCTCGGAAGGTTTTCCGTATCGTGGCTCTCGATGCTGGGGGTTTCGTCACGGAGGCTTTAAGTAGGCGGAAGGGCAAGTCGGAGAGGGGCACGGGGCCCCACACCACGAGCCGGCGCGGCCAAGGGGGCCGCGCCGCCCTAGGGTTTGGGCACCCTGTGGCCCCACTTCGTTTCATCTTCGGACTTCGGAAGCTTCGTGGAAAAATAGGCCCACGGGCTTTGATTTCGTCCAATTCCGAGAATATTTCCTTACTAGGATTTCTGAAACCAAAAACAGCGAGAACAGCCAACTGGCACTTCGGCATCTTGTTAATAGGTTAGTTCCAGAAAATGCACGAATATGACATAAAGTGTGCATAAAACATGTAGATAACATCAATAATGTGGCATGGAACATAAGAAATTATCGATACGTCGGAGGCGTATCAGCATCCCCAATCTTAGTTACGCTCGTCCCGAGCGAGTAAAACGATAGCACGAGATAATTTCGGAGTGACATGCCATCATAATCTTGATCATACTATTTGTAAAGCATATGTAGTGAATGCAGCGATCAAAACAATGTATATGACATGAGTAAACAAGTGAATCATAAAGCAAAGACTTTTCATGAATAGCACTTCAAGACAAGCATCAATAAGTCTTGCATAAGAGTTAACTCATAAAGCAATAATTCAAAGTAAAAGCATTGAAGCAACACAAAAGAAGATTAAGTTTCAGCGGTTGCTTTCAACTTGTAACATATATATCTCATGGATATTATCAACATAGAGTAATATAATAAGTGCAATAAGCAAGTATGTAGGAATCAATGCACAGTTCACACAAGTGTTTGCTTCTTGAGGTGGAGAGAAATAGGTGAACTGACTCAACATTGAAAGTAAAAGAATGGTCCTCCATAGAGGAAAAGCATCGATTGCTATATTTGTGCTAGAGCTTTGATTTTGAAAACATGAAACAATTTTGTCAACGGTAGTAATAAAGCATATGCATCATGTAAATTATATCTTATAAGTTGCAAGCCTCATGCATAGTGTACCAATAGTGCCCGCACCTTGTCCTAATTAGCTTGGACTACCTGGATTATCACCGCAATACATATGCTTTAACCAAGTTTCACAAAGGGGTACCTCTATGCCGCCTGTACAAAGGTCTAAGGAGAAAGCTCGCATTTGGATTTCTCGCTTTTGATTATTCTCAACTTAGACATCCATACCGGGACAACATAGACAACAGATAATGGACTCCTCTTTTAATGCTTTAAGCATTCAACAACAATTAATTCTTTTCTCATTAGAGATTTGAGGATGTTTGTCCAAAACTAAAACTTCCACCATGGATCATGGCTTTAGTTAGCGGCCCAATGTTCTTCTCTAACAATATGCATGCTCAAACCATTCAACTCGGTGTAGATCGCCCTTACTTCGAACAAGACGAACATGCATAGCAACTCACATGAAATTCAACAATGAAAAGTTGATGGCGTCCCCGATAAACATGGTTATCGCACAACAAGCAACTTAATAAGAGATAAAGTGCATAATTACATATTCAATACCACAATAGTTTTTAAGCTATTTGTCCCATGAGCTATATATTGCAAAGGTGAATGATGGAATTTTAAAGGTAGCACTCAAGCAATTTACTTTGGAATGGCGGAAAATACCATGTAGTAGGTAGGTATGGTGGACACAAATGGCATAGTGGTTGGCTCAAGTATTTTGGATGCATGAGAAGTATTCCCTCTCGATACATGGTTTAGGCTAGCAAGGCTTATTTGAAACAAACACAAGGATGAACCGGTGCAGCAAAACTCACATAAAAGACATATTGAAAACATTATAAGACTCTACACCGTCTTCCTTGTTGTTCAAACTCAATACTAGAAATTATCTAGACCTTAGAGAAACCAAATATGCAAACCAAATTTTAGCATGCTCTATGTATTTCTTCATTAATGGGTGCAAAGCATATGATGCAAGAGCTTAATCATGAGCACAAAAATTGCCAAGTATCACATTACCCAAGACATTAATAGCAATTACTACATGTATCATTTTCCAATTCCAACCATATAACAATTTAACGAAGGAGAAACTTCGCCATGAATACTATGAGTAGAAACCAAGGACATACTTGTCCATATGCTACAGCGGAGCGTGTCTCTCTCCCATAAACTTAATGCTAGGATCCATTTTATTCAAACAAAACAAAAAACAAAAACAAACCGACGCTCCAAGAAAAAGCACATAAGATGTGATGGAATAAAAATATAGTTTCAGGGGAGGAACCTGATAATGTTGTCGATGAAGAAGGGGATGCCTTGGGCATCCCCAAGCTTAGACACTTGAGTCTTCTTGATATATGCAGGGGTGAACCACCGGGCATCCCCAAGCTTAGAGCTTTCACTCTCCTTGATCATGTTGCATCATACTCCTCTCTTGATCCTTGAAAACTTCCTCCACACCAAACTCGAAACAACTCATTAGAGGGTTAGTGCACAATATAAATTGACATATTCAGAGGTGACACAATCATTCTTAACACTTCTGGACATTTCATAATGCTACTTGGACATTAGTGGATCAAAGAAATTCATCCAACATAGCAAAAGAGGCAATGCGAAATAAAAGACAGAATCTGTCAAAAGCAGAACGATTCGTATTGACGAATTTTAAAATGGCACAGACTTGCTCAAATGAAAATGCTCAAATTGAATGAAAGTTGCGTACATATCTGAGGATCATGCACGTAAATTGGCTTAATTTTCTGAGCTACCTACAGGGTGGTGGACCCAGATTCGTGACAGCAAAGAAATGCTGGAAGCTGTACGAGTAATCCAAATCTAGTACTTACTTTTCTATCAACGGCTTAACTTGGCACAACAAAACACAAAACTAAGATAAGGAGAGGTTGCTACAGTAGTAAACAACTTCCAAGACACAAAATGAAAACAAAGTACTGTAGGTAAAACATGGGTTGTCTCCCATAAGCGCTTTTCTTTAACGCCTTTCAGCTAGGCGCAGAAAGTGTGCATCAAGTATTATCAAAGGATGATGCATTCTCAGCGGGGTACGGAGTTTTCTCAACCAGGCATAATATATTAGATACATAAGTTTTAGCATCTCCCTTTTCATTAGTCTTAGGCGTGCTACTCTCATCAAACAAATTTTCGAGAACAAGCCAAGCATAGTTATTTTCTAGTGCATCATTCATAGCTAAGAGTTTACATGGTATTGGTGCTTTGATCTCCCCACCATCATCAATATTATTAGTGTATCTTATTCTATCCATGTCCATCTTTTCAAGGAGACTAACAAAATTAGTATGAGAACCAAGCATATTAAATTTAGCAAAGACCTTTCTAGCTTCTCTTGCTAGACCACCAAATTCTCTAAGAAGGGTTTCTAAAACAAAATCTTTCTTTTCCCCTTCTTCCATATCACCAAGTGTGAGAAACATGTGTTGGATTATAGGATTAAGATTAACAAATTTAGTTTCCAACAGGCGAACTAAATGCGCAGCAGCAATTTCATAAGTAGGCGCAAGGTCTACCAAGTGTCTATCTTCAAAATTTTCAATGGTACTAACATGATTGAAAAATTCTTCTATATTATTTCTCAAAACTATAGACCCATGTCCTACCGGTATGTCTTTCGTGGTAAAATTAAAAGGAAACATGATGAAATAAGTAAAGAAAATGCAAGTAACTAATTTTTTTGTGTTTTGATATAGCAAACAAGATAGCAAATAAAATAAAACTATCAACTAATTTTTTTGTATTTTGATTTAGTGCAGCAAACAAAGTAGTAAATAAAACTAAGCAAGACAAAAACAAAGTAAAGAGATTGAGAAGTGGAGACTCCCCTTGCAGCGTGTCTTGATCTCCCGGCAACGGCGCCAGAAATTTAGCTTGATGACGCGTAAAGCACACGCTCGTTGGGAACCCCAAGTGGAAGGTGTGATGCGTACAGCGACAAGTTTCCCTCGATAAGAAACCAAGGTTTATCGAACCAGTAGGAGTCAAGAAGCACGTTGAAGGTTGATGGCGGCGGGATGTAGTGCGGCGCAACACCAGGGATTCCGGCGCCAACGTGGAACCTGCACAACACAACCAAAGTACTTTGCCCCAACGAAACGAGTGAGGTTGTCAATCTCACCGGCTTGCTGTAACAAAGGATTAACCGTATTGTGTGGAAGATGATTGTTTGCGAGAAAACAGTAGAACAAGTATTGCAGATAGATTGTATTTCAGTAAAGAGAATTGGACCGGGGTCCACAGTTCACTAGAGGTGTCTCTCCCATAAGACAAACAGCATGTTGGGTGAACAAATTACAGTTGGGCAATTGACAAATAAAGAGAGCATGACCATGCACATACATATCATGATGAGTATAGTGAGATTTAATTGGGCATTACGACAAAGTACATAGACCGCCATCCAACTGCATCTATGCCTAAAAGTCCACCTTCAGGTTATCATCCGAACCCCCTCCAGTATTAAGTTGCTAACAACAGACAATTGCATGAAGTATTGCGCGTAATGTAACTAGTGACTACATCCTTGAACATAGCACCAATGTTTTATCCCTAGTGGCAACAGCACATCCATAACCTTAGAGGTTCTTGTCACCCCTCCAGATTCACGGAGACATCAACCCACTATCGAGCATAAATACTCCCTCTTGGAGTTACTAGCATCAACTTGGCCGAAGCATCTACTAATAACGGAGAGCATGCAAGATCATAAACAACACATAGATATAACTTTGATAATCAACATAACAAGTATTCTCTATTCATCGGATCCCAACAAACGCAACATATAGAATTACGGATAGATGATCTTGATCATGTTAGGCAGCTCACAAGATCCGACAATGATAGCACAATGGGGAGAAGACAACCATCTAGCTACTGCTATGGACCCATAGTCCAGGGGTAGACTACTCACACATCACACCGGAGGCGACCATGGCGGCGTAGAGTCCTCCGGGAGATGATTCCCCTCTCCGGCGAGGGTGCCGGAGGCGATCTCCTGGATCCCCGAGATGGGATCGGCGTTGGCGGCGTCTCTGGAAGGTTTTCCGTATCGTGGCTCTCGGTACTGGGGGTTTCGTCACGGAGGCTTTAAGTAGGCGGAAGGGCAAGTCAGGAGGGGGCACAGGGGCCCCACACCATAGGCCGGCGCGGCCAGGGGGGGGCCGCGCCGCCCTAGGGTTTGGGCACCCTGTGGCCCCACTTCGTTTCGTCTTCGGACTTCTGGAAGCTTCGTGGAAAAATAGGCCCCTGGGCTTTGATTTCGTCCAATTCCGAGAATATTTCCTTACTAGGATTTCTGAAACCAAAAACAGCGAAAACGACAATCGGCACTTCGGCATCTTGTTAATAGGTTAGTTCCGGAAAATGCACGAATATGACATAAAGTGTGCATAAAACATGTAGATAACATCAATAATGTGGCATGGAACATAAGAAATTATCGATACGTACGAGACGTATCGGTTGTGCAGGTTCCACGTTGGCGCCGGAATCCACGGTGTTGCGCCGCACTACACTCCGCCGCCATCAACCTTCAACGTGCTTCTTGGCTCCTACTGGTTCGATAAACCTTGGTTTCTTACTGAGGGAAAACTTGCCGCTGTACGCATCACACCTTCCTCTTGGGGTTCCCAACGGACGCGTGCTGTACGCGTATCAGTCCGCCAGTTCAACGATGCTCTGGCCGGACTATCACTGCGCGAGATTAGTCAAGCAGGGGCTCGATTCACCTCGACCAACAACTAGGCGTACCCTATTCGCTCATTACTGGATAGGGGTTTTGTCTACACGTGATGGGTGGCCTACTTCCCGCTCTGTACGGTCACAACCATCACGAGGATTGGAATAGACCACTGCCCTCTGATTTTGGACAGTGGGGACAAATGGTTGGGACATACATTTCGGTTTTTCTTCCAAACTTGGTGGTTTGGAGTTCCTGGCTTTGGGGAGCTAGTGAAGGAAGAGATTTCCTTTGCCATTCAGGCTTCGGGTCTGCACCGATCGAGCATTGTCCTGTGGCAAGGCATCTAGAGGGGTTTGAGGCAGTTCCTCAAGGGATGGGGTGCCAACCTGGGAAAGGAAAAAGGGCCTTCAGGGAGAGTCTAATGCTATAGGTGGGTAACCTGGACATCTTAGCGGACTCTACGGGCCTAGACAAGGAGGGATGGGCTCTCCGGTACCACTTGGAGGACCAGATCACGCAGCTTGATACCCTAGAGGAGGAGTACTGGCGGCCGAGGAGCCGTGTGCAGTGGACACTCAAAGGGGATGCATGCACTGCTTTTTTCTATGCCTTTGCGAATGGCCGTAGGAGGAAGTGCTTGATCCCCAGGCTGATCATGGATACCGAGGAGATATCCGAACAGAGAGAGCTTGTGGATCATATCTATGGGTTTTACCTGGGCTTAATGGGGGCTAAGGGAGAAGAGAGGGTCTTCTCTCTGGCTCTGGACCTGTGGGCCACATGGGTAGGATCTCGGAGGAGGAAAACCTAGCGCTGGAACTGACTTTCACACAGGAGGAACCTGGACCAAGTACTAACGGATATGAAACCGGACTCGGCACTGGGCGGACGGGTTCCTGGTGTCTTCCTTTAAAAGGTTCTCGGAGATCCTTAAGGAACCCTTTTGGGGATTCTAAATGACTTTACCCTAGGGAGGGTAGACATTGCTCGCCTTAACTACGGCATTCTTTCGCTTATGCCAAAAGTTAAAGGGGCAGACACGGTCAAGCAATACATGCCAATAGCCCTCATAAATGTTATCTTTAAATTCATTGCCAAAGCGTACGCGACTAGATTGGCCCTGATTGCCCACAGTACCATTGATAGGAGTCAGACCGCTTTCATTAATGGACGGTGCTTGCACGAGGGTGTGTTGGCACTCCACGAGATTTCCCACGAGCTACGGGTTAAGAAGCTCAAAGGCCTTCTTCTCAAGCTAGATTTTGAAAAGGCCTACGACAGAGTTAATTGGGATATTCTGAACGAGGTGCTGCTGAGAAAGGGTTTCTCAGCTGGTGTGGTACACCGTCTCATGCAGCTAGTGTCTAGGGGATAGACGGCTATCAATGTGAACAGCGAGGTGGGACCATATTGCAGGAATGCCAGGGGAGTGCGGAAAGGAGACACACTATCCCCAATCTTATTTGATTTTATGGTTGATGCCCTCGCAGCTATGCTGGCTAGGGAAAATGTGGCGGGACATATACAGGGAGTGGTGTCCCATCTGATTCCAGGGGGAGTCACCCATCTGTAGTATGCAAATGACATGATGATCCCGGTGGAGCCCTCCACCCTGGGGATTGCGAACCTTAAGCTACTTCTGATTTGTTTCGAGAGTATGTCGGGTCTCAATATCAATTTCTCTAAGAGTGAAGCGGTGGTGACTGGCGTCGCTGAGGGGGAAAAGCAAAGGGTTGCTGACCTCCTGAACTGTAAGCTGGGCTCCATGCCTTTCAAGTACCTCGGCCTGCCAGTGTTAGATAAGGCCCTCTCGGTGGCGGATTGGCACTTCCTAACTGAGAAGGTGGGTCATAGGGTTGACCCATGTCAAGGACTTTTCTTGGGCTTTGATATGTCTCAAACGTATCTATAATTTTTGATGCTCTATGCTTGTTTTACACCAATTCGTATATGTTTTGTTTACACTTCATTGAACTTTTACATGATTTCCGTCACTAACCTATTAACAAGATACCACAGTGTCAGTTCACTGTTTTCTGTTGTTTTTGTATTTTAGAAAAGTTGTACAGGAAATATTCTCGGAATTGGACGAAACAAAAGTCGAAGTCAATATTTACCGTAAAGAAGGCGAAGTCCGAAGGGGGTTGAAGAGGCACAGCAGGGAGCCCAAACCACCCCTAGGCACGACATGGACCTGGCCCGCGCATAAGGTAGGTGTGGGGCCACCAGGCACCCCACCGACCTAAATCATCCGCCCATTTATTCATCTTCTCGGTAAAACTCTGGATACCCGAGCCTCCATCCACGAAAAGTTCCGTCGCGGCCGCATCGCAGAACCCATCTCGAGGGGTTCTGAACCTCTTCCCGTCACCCTGCCGGAGGGGGAAATCATTGCTGGAGGCATCTACATTGCCATGCCCGCCTCCAAAATGATGTGTGAGTAGTTCATCCCTGGACTATGGGTTCATAGCAGTAGCTAGATGGTTGTCTTCTCCAATTTGTGATTCATGTATAGATCTTGTGAGCTGCCCTACATGATCAAGATCATCTTTATGTAATCCTACATGTTGTGTTTCTTTGGTATCCGATGAATATTGTATACTATGTTGAGGTGATTATATATTCATGTCATATGTTATTTGTGATCTTGCATGCCCTCCGTTGCTAGTAGAAACTCTGGCCAAGTGGATACTTATGACTCCAAGTGGGGGTATTTATGCTCTATAGTAGGTTCATGCCTCTAGTTTTCTGAGAGAGTGACAATAACTTGTAAGATTGTAGATGTGTTGTTGCTACTAGGGAGAAAACAACAATGTTTTATCCGAGGGTAATTCTATTGTTTACATTACACACAATGCTTAATGCAATTATCTGTTGCTTGCAACTTAATACTGGAAGGGGTTCGGACGATAACCAGAACGTGGATTATTAGTCATAGACGCAGTTCGATTACGGTCTATGTATTATATTGTAATGCCCAATCAAATATCATAGTAATCATCTTATCATGCATGGTCGATATTCTGTCAATTTTCCAGCTGTAATTTGTTCACCCAACATGCTATTTATATTTATGGAGAGACACCTCTAGTGAACTGTGGACCCTGGTCCTTTTTTCTTTACACTGATAAATGCAACCACTGCAACCTTGTTCAGTTACTTACTGCAATTCATATTCTCTTTAATTACTGCAAACATCTCCTTCCACTCAATACCTCTAATCCTTTGTGTTGAGCAAAACGGTGAGATTGACAACCTCTCTTTAAGTTGGGGCAAAGTATTTTGGTTGTGTTGTGTGCAGGTTCCACGTTGTTGCTGACGCCGGTAGTGCGTCCTGCCACTAGTCAGCTAGCAACATCTTCAGAAGTCACGCATTTCTCCTACTGGTCGATTAAACATTGGTTTCGTACTGAGAAAAAACTTGCTACTGTACTCATCATACATTCCACTTGGGGTTCCCCAATAGTGTGAAGTCGGCGTAACAATAAGCACTATCACGCTATTTTTCTGGCGTCGTTGCCGGGGAGAAAGAGTATTTCTTTAAGAGGAGTCTCTCATCTCCAATCTCTTTACATTGTTATAGTTTTATTAGTTTACTTTATTTTGTTTTGTTTAATTTATTATATGAAAAAACACAAAAATTTAGTTTATTTTTATAGATTTATTTATAACAGAACACACAAAAAATAATTTCTATTATAGTTGTTATTTATGTTGCTTGGTTTTAATTTTGCTAAAATGGGTTCCGTTGAAAATACTAAGTTGTGTGACTTTACTAGCACCAATAGTAATGATTTTATTTGTACACCTATTGGTCCACCTTCTCCCGAAGCAGCCTTCTATGAAATTAAACCTTCTTTATTAAATCTTGTTATGAAAGAGTAATTTTCTGGTGTTAGTACTGAAGATGCCACTTCTCACCTTAATAATTTTGTTGAAATTTGAGAGATGCAAAAATATAAGGATATAGATGGTGACATTATAAAATTTAAATTCTTTCCTTTCTCTTTGAGATCGAGGGAGACCTAAAAATTGGTTGCTATCTTTGCCTAAAAAATAGTATTGATTCTTGGGTTAAATGCTTTCTCTTTGAATCGGTTTTTTTTTTTTTAACCAGGGCAAAAGCTTTGCCTCATTCTAAAGCAAGAGTTTTACAAGATAGTAAATAAATTCAGACTATTTATTTACTAGCCGAAGGTACGTCACGTGGCATTTTACGATAAGACTCAATATATTTAGAAAATATTATACTTTCCTTGTCTAAACAAATGCTGCAAATTTATGTAAGTATGATATATTTGGAAATGCACTTTTGAACATAGAAGCATATGCTTCTGCTATTCTGAAAAATATTTTAAAATGTTAAAATTCTGGACAAAAAATTGACGCCTATACATCAACATTATATGTACCCACGCCGAGCTTCATGGAAAATTGATATTTTTTGTGTCATGTATAAAAAGATTAAAAAATATGTATCGTGAAAAGCTCTTTTTAAGCGGGAGTGATGTTTTGGAACATGGGAGCATATGCTCCTACTATTTTGAAATTCATATTATACATATTTTGAATTTCAAAAAAAATGAAACGAAAAATTCGCACGTACATCTTCACGTGCTGCACGCTCACAAAGTTGTTTCATAAAAAAAGGAATTGTCATGTGACGTCTGTAAAAAAGACAAAACTAAGTGCTAAAAAATAATACTTTTACAAGATAAATTTTCTCTTTTTTACATAGACCACAAAAAATATTGATTTTTCGTGAAACTTGACGAATGCACATATATTATGTTGATGTACATGTAGAATTTTTTGTCAAATTTTTTTCACGACTCAAAATATAATTTTTTGATATAGGGAGCATACGCACCCGGGAGCCGAATTGAATTTCCGTTTTTAAGCATCAAATTTTGTCTTTTTTTTACAGGACACAAAAAATGTCGGTTTTTAGCGAACTAACTTTATGAGCACGCAGAATATCGACATGTATGCGTCATTTTCTGGTTGATTTTTTTTGACATTTTAAACTACGTTAAGAACTTACTTTAAAAATTGGAAGTATATGATCCTGGGTGCAAAAACGTCTCACCCCTAATATATCACTATTTATATAGATAAAACTGATTTTGGATAAATTTGTTTGAAATCTGTTTGGGATGGAGGGAGTACCTGAATAATGGAAGATTAACGGCACCCGCAAAATTCGAGAATATTATGGACGTTCGTTGCTAAAGATGTACCCTATTTTGTTGTAGATTTGGCTGGATTTTCGAAATTTGTTGTGCACACATGTAATTGCTGCCCTTGGAAGGACCACAACTACCGAATGGTTCGTTTTAATAAAAACTTAATTGCTGCCCTCAACGTTGGTTCCCACCTTACATGTGTAGTTTTTTTAATAATTCATTTTTTATAAGTACATGGAACAGACACATCCCATCAACGCGAGAGCGCACCTAGCCGTGAGAAGTCTCGAACGTCCTACCACCTCTTGCTTTCGCGCACGTCCGTAGTACGGAGCGAATCCATGGAATATCACCCACTAGCACAATACCCGTGCGTTGCTACGGATACACCAAAGTTACCATATCTTTGTAGCAAACCAATTCTATTTTATTTTTATTAAATGCTAATGATCAATAAAAACATAATTCTTCTACGCATCTAAATTAAACTTGTTTGGTTCCGGGGAAGATTTACCGTATGAGCAACGCCGGCGCTTGCGGGCACTCCGGCAAGGTCTCGGTGTGAAGTACCTAAATGGAACTGTAAAATTTTGCTAAAAAACATGTGTTTCACATTAAATGGTCAGCATATGCCTGTTCGCATGTTCCTTGGCAGCTCAACTTGACCCACTTCATTCCATAGAACATTTGTGGTTGTCAAAATAACAAAATTTTGGGTCATTTCTCAGTTTCATGAATGTAGATCGAACTTGAATCATTGATCGGTTCCTCAACTCGCGAGAGAAGTCTAGGCTAGCCAGCGACTGCGCTAGTTCCTAGCTCGACCAAACTGAAGTCTTTTATTTGTAGTGTGCCCAGGCTCTGAAAAATTGCTAGGTCCGGCCACTGGTTCCTATGTGTGGCCAAATAAGATCCTAAATGTAGGAAGCAAATTTGGTGCACATGAGCACAAGTGCTCTCAGTTTTTAAAATATTTAAAAACTGTATTTCTGCGTTTCAAAAAACCATCATATTTATTCCATAAATACATACACATGTTCTGAATATTTAGACAAAGTTTCGGTAGAAATTACATTGTATTTTGAGCTACAGGAAAAAAACAAATTTGTGGCTACGTATAGATGTATATATTTGTCAGAAATTTGTCTTTTTTGTATAACTTAAAATATAACATATTTTTCTCTAAAATTTCTACCGTACCTTCAAAATGTTTATATGTGTGTGGGCATGTGTCAAATACACTTTTCGCTAAATGTACACATATCTAATAGTAAAAACATCAAAAGTATTAAAAATTTCAAAAAAAAAAATGTAGATGTATATAATCAAGTCTTGTGTCAACATGCGGAAAGTCAACTCTACGGGTAAAGTTCATATATACTTTAATCTGTCATTATTGTAGCTACCATCAGAATCACTGCTGCAGAATTGCAGATCTCCACAAAATCATCAGTATCACTAAATATGATTTACAGGAACAACTTCTGTCCGGCTAATCCTCTCGTCATGTGCGTTGTAGATTCCTCGCACATCTAGATAGGTTGCTCATGTTACTGTTGTGGATTGACTTATGTCTCTGAGATTTCCAGGGGATTAAAAAACGAGAAAACCAGAAGGTTGGGTGCACACGACCGATCAAAACAAAGCCTGTAGTCCTCCTTGATTCCTCGCCGCGGATCGGGCACTATATGCTAGATGAGAAAACCAGCATACAGTACACGGTAGGTCAGTAGTAAGGCTTTGCCACAAAGTGATTAACCACCTCGGCATCGATGGCAGACGGCCATTCACTGCGCCGGAGGCAGCTGAAAACATTCGCTACTGCTTCAGCACTAAGTGCATGAAAACCAGGTGGTTCTGCTTCCTTCCGTCTTCACTGCAAGCCGGAGGACCGCGACCCGCGCCTGCCGCCGCTCCCGCCGTCGCCGAAATTTTCAGTGTGAAGTCTTCGGATGTCATGGTTTACAATCTCGCAGCTGCTTCTAGCTGGCCGCCCACGAGAGGTCCGAGATGTCAGTCGGAGAGATCACCAGGGAAGCCGACCAGGAAGAGCCCGGGCTCTGGCGAGCTGGGGCTTGCAGCTGCCGGCGTGCCGCACTTTGCCGCTCATGGCGCCACGAGGAGATCGACGGCGTCCCTTCAGCGCTGCCTATGGCGTTCAGTCCATAGCTCCTGTGCTTCGCGCCTCTCCTTCGTGGCTCATCGGCCACGCGAGCCTGCCATCGTCGTCGGCGCGTCGCTGCAGCAGAAGTCGCATCATCACGTACTGACATCGTACCTATAGATCGTTCGTCCCGACTTATCGCGAGAGTGAGCACAGTGCGTGCGCACTCCATCTCCTTTCCGGCGAAGATGAGACTCTGCCTGGAATAATCACGGTGATGGTCTTGACGAAGAACTGCATCTTGGCAGATTGACCAACAGCAGCTTCCTCGTTTCTTCGTTTGTTCAATCGATGGTCGTGTGTTAGGGAAGGTATTCGTTAGTTTTCGTCGGTCGACCTCGCCTCCGCGATTCACGTTCCTCCTCGGTCTTACGTGTATGTATAGGCAACCAGGGCCCAGGAGTGGGAGCTAGGAAACGTGCTCGCTACAAAATCGTAAACGCCAGTCGAGGCGGAGTTGTTATAAAAAATAATATCTGCAGAAGGCCGGTCCGATCCGGTTTTTAGGCGAACGATTTCTTCTGTCGTGCGGGAGGTGAGTTGACATACATCGCCACCGGGTTTTTTTGACGTACCAAGCGATCTTTTTAGGTACGGACACCACCGATCGCCATCTAATAGGTAAGATTAGATCATTTGAGTTGGATCTTGATGGATGGCAGATGTTCACCCAATAGAATGAATCAACGGCTAATATTAAGTCTCAAATCAGTGTGGATGGTATAGATATGTACGTATTTTTAAAGCGACATTAAGGCATATGTAAACCTAAGCATCACCGTAGAGCAAAAAAAAAAAAAAACTACTAGTACTACTAATAATACAATCCCGTTGCTGGGGCCGCTGGAGAGGGCAAGAGAGCAGATATGTTTGGTCCAAAGAGCTGTCCAAAAACTTCTTGATAACTTTTCTAGTAGCCATTCGGTCTCAACATCAAACCGTGATTGTGACGACGAACTGCCGAACACTTTTTTTCTAACGGCTTTGTGACCTACCGCTGAATATCTGCCGTTCGTTTTTCCTCGTGATTCGTGTTGCAGAAAACTTTGCTCCAGTACAACCCCCTCCCTCTAAACTCAGAGCAAACTCAAACACAAGAACGGTTGAGATCGCTTGATACCCCTTCGTTATTAAAACAAAACTAGCATAGTGGCCCTCGCAAATGCAAGGGCAACACCTGAAATAGAACATGTAATTAAAGTAACCCAGTTCTAATGTCACCACAAAACATTATGTTATATAAAAATAGTATTTATGTAGGAAGCATTTTTAATCATCCTTAATTTATGCATGGATAATTAATATCACTATTAAAACAGAATCTCCATGACATATGTATACATGTAACTAAATTTGTATTGCAACCAAAATGATGTGTAATTAGTATGAATGTTTTTCTTACGGGATATAACTCTTCACGTTATTTTACCCTCCTCTCAAATGTATCTCCATTATAAAGTTTAAAATAATATTTAAAAATAGCAAACACTTGATGTGCCTATCCTCCAAAACTAATTTGTCAATTCAACTATGGTCTGCACCAGTACGACCTCGCCCAAGCTGCAACTCCATGAACCATGATCATATCTAAAATTTAGTTTAGGTATTAAAAACAAACACCCTACCTAGGAGATCTGCTAGGCTACATGCACCTAGCAACGACATCAAGCTTCAGCCACTGGGCACACCATCTTGCCACACATGAACCGCCTAGGCCGAGCCTTGCGCAGCACGCTCAGTCCAGCGACGATCCCACCTCCGATCTGATGCCGCCGCTCTCCTCTTACATGGACGTCGACGGGCTGGACCACAGCGATCCGTTGAACTTTAGTTGTGTGGCGGTACTTTAGTTCTATACCAGATTACCAATAAGCTCGTAACCTCCAAGAGCCATAAGCAGCCTCGTGAACTTCTTCCAGCTACCAGCTCATGTCGCGGCTGGATCTGTAGCTTCAAGATTATTTGGAAGTATCTGATGAGGAGATAGTGTACAACACAAAGAGGCCCCACAGAGAAAACTCTATCCATATTCGTATTATGTTTCTCTTCGACAAAAAACAAAGTCCTGGCTTCCATTGCCAGTGTTTGCAGCTTTTATCGTTGGCCATGGTTATGAGGTTTAACTGAGCCTGGCCTCACACCGTGACCGGCGATCGTGGATGGATCTAGTTTCTCCACATGCGTGTGCGTCTACTTCCGCAACACGCCCAGCGGAAGGGAAGTAGTTGCTCAATTGTTCCACTGTTTACTTGCTCTCTAGCGTAGTTCGAGCAGGACAATAGGGTCACTTGCTTGGACGTGTCGATTTACCTTCTTGCGCTCGTTGCGGGGACGGCGAACTGGGTCGTCGGTCTCTAAGCCGTTGGGGCGGAGGCGGCCATACACGATGTTCGCCGTGAGCTTGCACTCACGTCATAAATCTTGGGTGCGCCGGTGAGCATAGAAGCTTAGGGTAAGGCGGCGGCTCTCACGCTAGGTAACGGTGCCCGGGAGTGGCTGGAGTCTAACTGTCCGGTGGTGCTCCCCGTTCGGCGCTGCAAACAACAGTCGATGTTGTTAGCAATGGCCTCCGATTATCCCTAGATGCCGGTGCGTCGACCATGTACCCCTCGGCTGGGGTTCGTCGCTCCCTTGAGCGTCCCTCCTTCCGCCTTTCATCTACTGGTGATGTCCGAAAAAAAATTTCCATGATTTTGGAAGTGGGGCTAGGAAAAGGATGAACCATCGATGGGTGCAGGCGGCCGGGCGCACCTTCCACCGTTCGTCTCGTGGTGTTCTCCAAATTTTTTCCATGATTTATTTTTTTGTCCATAAAAAAGAAAGTGGGGCTCAGAAAAGTACGAACTATCGATGGGTGCGGGCGCACGGATGGGAAGTAATAATGAACAATGTTTCCTTAACCATGGACCACACGGTTCTTTTCTGTCTAAAACGGAGGACTCGTTCTTTCCTAAGATGGTGCATGTACATGTCAAACGTGACATATGTATGTCCGTAATATATGAGCTCGTACATGTTACATAAATTTATTAAATTTTGATCACTAAATTAAACGTAGTAGATCTAAGAGCTAAAATAATTATAATGATGTGGATTAAAGTCGAGCCTCTATTTTAAACATTCGTATTTTGATTTTAGTTGTTTTGATCAAGTTTAGCTAGACCCACATTATATCAATAAATATGCAAACTAATCCTATTTGAATATGCTATCGATTGGGTTGATTTGATTGTCCGGCACGGACATGCCTTAAGTTGTTTCAAGCAAATGTTTGAGCCCAATTAATAAAATCCACGTGATGACGTACAACTTCCGGACTGCTTTGTGCGGTCGCACCAATCCAGCATGACTTGAACCTCATTTGTTTCCGATCTAAAACGAAGGATACGGTAGTTTTCTTTCCCAGGATGGTGCATGCGCGAATCAAACGTGACATTTGTATGCCACAAAATATAGCTCATACATGTTACGTAAATTTATTAAATCCTGGCCATTAAATTATAGATCTAAGGGCTAAAGTAATTTTAATGATGTGGATTAACCTCATGTCTCTATTTAAACCTCTGTATTTTGCTTTTAGTATATAATAGATAGATAGATATACGAAGCCCTGTAAAACCCGTATGGCCCAACTAAATTATATGTGTGTTGTAATGTACGTCGCACATCATATACGATGTTGTCGCTTCACGATGGCGGCTTTTCCGGGCGATCGCGTTCATGGCCGGCGGGCCAGAGGGCACGGCAACGCGATGTTGTGCCGGCCACGAGGCATAATGAGAGGTGATGTTCGACACGATCAGGTAGGACCGTAGGAACGGCAGCGCGGCGGTGCGCAGGAGCGGCAACGAGAAGCTGGCCTGTCTGCCCATGGTGGCTGGCCTATTCGGGCAAGGAGTTGCAGAGCGTCAGTTGTTGCCGACCTGGCCGGTTGTGACCGCCGACTTGTTCAACTGTGATTTTATGCCGCAGCATGTAGCATGAAAGATTGAAGTTCTCCAAGTTGGGTGCTCAATATTGTTTGGCTAGTTGAAAAATAATTCACTTAGGAAAGTCACAACCTTTGAGCTGTACAGGCCGGCGATTAACATATGAGATTCACTTAGGAAAACCATTTTGTTGGTGTGTATGATGCATGCCGGACATGCCGGCGAATGGTACCGGACATGTCCGGCTATGTACCTGCCATAGCCTGTGAGCTGCGACATTGAAACCTACCATTGTTGGGCGAGGTTGCAGAGAATGATGGAGGAGCTCAGGGGCGTGTGGGAGTGGGAGGAGCTCGGGGGCATGTGGGGTGGAATGAGCTCGGGGGCGTGGGGTAGGAGAAGCTCGGGGCGACGTCGTCCACGGGGCTACGACAAGGTCGAGCTAGGACTCACGTTATCTGGCGGCGAAGCAGCACATCGCCGGCATCAAGGTGAGGATCAGCAGCGGTGGCTCATTGAGGACGTACGTTTATCTGCATACTGTGGAGATCGTGATCGACTGCTCTCGGTATACAATACTGAGTTTGGATATGGGTTTGGATCTGGGCTCAGAAACCCAAACTGAGTTTGGGAGGGGGTTATACCGGAGCAAGGCTCGTTGCAGAATACATAGACCGCACAATTAAGTTTCAATATTTGTTAATTGATCGAAGAAACTTAACTATGTGTATAGACTAGTACAAATGCCGCCACGGGTCTTCAAATTTTATTTCTCAATGTACATATATAATTTACAACTCACTATCAAAATTTGAAACAAATCATGGTAACAAAATATACAACACGATAACACCAAAGCAATAACAAGAAACATTGTTGTGCCTCTACGTGGTTTCAAGTTCTAGCTCTTGTTATTCTTCTGCGGTTAGTCCCACACCTGTGTTCTAGGCCGTCATAACTGTTATCTCAACAACCAACAATTTGAAGTGTGACACAGATAGTACATACTTCATGCGACAAATCGAGATAAACCCAATATTTTGGTTATTATGCATCGTTAAAGAAAACCGGTAGACGGCGACAGAAATGGGACCTCCTTGATGGTCTTGCATATTGTCAAAATTTTGTGCTGACATACACCTTCTCTATGTCTACTTCAGAAATCTTTATAGCTAGGTCATTCTTGAAAATTACTTCATCTGCTATAATAACTTGCTTCCACATAAACTGGATGTTCCAAGACAATGCAAAACCTAATAAAATGGTGACATCTCATTTAATAAACTAATGGTACGAAGTGAACTAACTATTAAATCAACTAATTTGCAAAACAACACAGTACATCATCCCAAATCTGAACTAAACTTACATAGCAAAAAGGAAGCATTAAAAGAACACCGGTTTTAGCTCACATAATACCAACTTTTGAGTTCTCCTACTTGTCACCTTTGCATATGTACATATTCTTCTGCCCTTGTCACCTTGCATATGTACATATTCTTCTATCCTTATCACCTTGCATATGTACATATTCTTCTATCCTTATCACCTTGCATATGCACCTGCTGGATAAAAATAACTTCTGATATCAAGAACTAAATCCACAAATAGAGCCGTTGAACCCACAATTGCAGAAGTGATTAAATTAGATTACAGAACAGAGGGGAGACTATCACTGCCCATCTGTGTGGCATGCTCATCTCCACTCTTTCTCATCACTATCTTGTAATAAAAAAATGATATTGATACAAACCAAATAAACACATGACCATCCAAATATATTACACCGACATATAACTCATAAGTCGTAAGTAGCTTGTAATATAATATCTTTGCGATTATTTCTAAATGGTCCCAATTTCACAAAGCAAGCTCGCGATTGTGTGAAGTGCTTACAAAAATCTTCGACCTAGTCAGGGTAGCTAGGTACTGATGGTGTTATGCGTCAGAGGTCATGGTGATATAGGTTTGCATATGGAGGTATTAAATTAGGAGGTCAGACCCTGGTGCTAAAATATTTTTCCTAAGTGCAGTAACTTAAGCTACTAAAGCATGTACTACATGAGACTGTTGTAGTAACCAATTATTGTACAATATGTACTTAGGTGTACTTAGAATATACAAATTGCCATAAGATAATCTATAAAATAAAAGGAGCAACCAACTATAATGAAGAGAGAACTGAGAAACACCCTAGTTTCAATACTTGAATCTGCAACACTTTATTTTTTCACCAATTTGTCGTCATACGAGTGAATATTCATATTTCACGGCTATTTGACTGGCCATGCCTGGTTTCTAATAGAAGAAGGAATCCTAACCCATGTAAGCACTATCCTTTTTGTAGTCAAAGAAATAGTTCATATACTTTCGAAACTTCTGTAGGAGCTGGATTACTTACCTTGGCCAATATCTTAGTGTAGGAGCTGGAGATGTCAGTTATGGCATCCTAAATAAATCATATTCAAAAAAAAGTTTCCGTATAACTTAATCACACAACCTAGAAAAGAAACAAATGTCACATGCATTTTGACAAAAAACGATATGGACAAATGTACAGAAACATCACCGAGACAACCTGCTATGCTTTGAATAACCGAACTATAAGATAGTGCACCGAAAAATGATCAGTTGGGTCATATTGGAGCAGCACACACAAAAAAACTTCGCAGAGTTATTTGCAGAAAGGAAAACCAACCATAGAGTTTATGCACACTGAGTTTATTCACTTCTTGATGCAAGCTTTGCAGCTGACACAAACAACGCACATAAGAGAGCTATACAAAATCACTGGCATTTGAACAAAGAAAATAAATGACAGAACAATGTATATATTGCTGCATTTCTCGCCTTTTATCAAGCCTGTCATGTCATCTAAATTGTTGATGTCTTGGTCCATCTAGAGCTACAGTAAGAGAAATACATATACAATCTTCAGTGGGCATAATTATCAATCAAAACTAATGTTTTAAATAAGGGCAACTATGTCAGAAGTGTCAAAATTTGTTTTATATAGTTATAAGTGCATATGGGTCAACCAAATAAAATATATGCACCATAGAGAAGGTGTCATTTAGTAGATCAGTATAAGAAGTTAGGATGCACAATACTAATTGGTACCACAGAGAAAATGATATTGGCAGGTAAGAATAATAAGTGAGAAGGTTTGTAATAATGAAAAAAGGCCAATTCTGCATGAACACACGCATTTTCAGAACTTCTAAATCTTTAAGATCTTCTTGCCTTGATATAAAATATCCATAAGGAGCTTGACTTTGGTGTTAGAAAAAGGATAAATAAGTGTAGACAAACACTATTAAACAGTCAGTACTGATGCAACTATCAGCAAACAAAACACCATCCTAGACTGCTTATGCATATTACAAATACCAAGGTGATTGCTAGTGCCACTAACATAACCAGCTGCAAACGAAAGTCCATAAGCAGCTTTTTCATCTATATAGGGTTGACAGATTAAACAAGTAAAATAACAAATATCTAGATTATTAAGTACCTGCTAAAAAAACAAATACCTAGTGACCATGCAAGAAAGGGGAACCCGAAAATTTATACTCGCGCTTCATGCTTAGAGGTTGTATTTGTATAGTACAACGAATTGCTGAAGCATAGTTGTATTTCCGGGATTTACATTTTTCTGCCAACAATTCATCAAAAACAAAAGGGGCAAAACATAGGGCATGATATGTAACATTTGGCAAAACAAAAGGGGCAAATATAGCAATGATTTCCTGAAGCATCCGATTAGCCCCATGCTTACGTAGTTAAAAAAATTACAGAGGCTTTTTACGAGGACGACCAAAGTTTGACGTAGTGGTGGGTGGGGCAGAATAGGGAACAGTGTTAAAAAGTAGTGCAGATAAGTAGTGTAGATTATACTGGAATACATATGCCACTAGTAATTTTTTTGGTGTATCAGACCTATTTAAAAAATAAAGAACTATTAACTAAGCCACTAATATTTAGCATATCAGTGGTTGGTCCATTATCCATTTCAAACAGACCGACTACAAAAACGCAATTGGTTTCTAACCAGGCCTCGATCCCTCTTATATGATAAATGAAAATGTCTTTGAATGCCACATAAAGGATTTCTAGAAGTAAATAATCAATCATTATTGCAGTCTAGTATTTTATTTATTTTCTCGAGGCCATATGAGTGACATTGATAACAATATAACACATATAATTTTATTTGAAAACAATTGAATAGAGGCAACAAAGAAGAGGTTTTGAACTTAGATGTGAAGCTATAAAGATTTATGAACAAAACAGTACGAACTTCATGTCATGCACATGGAGATTTTGAGTTGTGCAATATCGTTGAGGTCTTGTTCCAAACTTGTGTGCTCGGGATAGCAGGAGTCTACAGGCTGGTGGCACAACATACATCAGCTGTTATCATTGAAGTCAAACCCCATGGAACTGCCAACACTTTCAGGACAGGATCATCTGTTCTAAAAAAGAATTGTATTCAGAATTTAGTTCGGTCCAAAGCATGTGATGTAAACTTGGTAAGATCATCATGGAGGTCAAGAGGACCATCATGACTGTCAGTTGGGTTTCTCACCATTTTCTTTCAAAAACCAAGAGGCATTGTTGATGGTCCAAAGAGACCACCAACCAACATCAACTCCACAGCAGAGAAAAAACAATTCAGTTTTGCAGTGACGCACCTAGGCACGAAGTTATTGAATTGAAGAAGGATGGGACGGCCAATCTAGCAACTCCCCTATCACAGACCAAATGCAGACAACTGTAGGACATATGAAAATAAGATGATACGCAGTTTGAGTTTCCCAATGAAAGTGCTCATTAGAAAGTGATAAAACTGGTAGTTCAGAAATATATTTTGACTGGTTCTCATTTCCAAGAATGCTTGTGTGATAGTAATTTCTGAACATGTATGACATCAAGTTACTTCTCTTATAGATAACAGTGTATCAACAGAATGTTGATACACTGTTATCTATATACACTGTTATCTATAAGAGAAGTAAGTTGATTATTATAGAATTATATGTACCATAATTAGCAATCTAGTTTACCCATGTTGTACATCAGTAAACGAATGCTAAATCAGCCAATAGATAATTCTTCAGCCCATCTAACACTCCTCACTCATATTCAGACCTAGCTCACCTGTGGATAAATGAAAGAAAAATACTTTTAAAATTGATGGTAACCATTCCCCAAAATTATGTTAACACTAAATTGTCAGGTATTGCGGTTACAGATTTCAAGTTATTTTCAACTGTGCAAACAGATATATCATTGCAGACATCTAACACCTGATCCCTTTGACAGTTCAAACAAACTTACAATCACATGCACCTTTACCTCCCCAAGGATATGTGAGTGTGCAACTTACTGAATTGGCTGGAGGTCGCCAATTGGAGGTCTTGTCCAGGTACATATATAGGGCATAATTGCAAGTTTTGAAGTCCCCAATATCAGTTCACACTGCAAATAAAAACACAAAGAAACTTTAGCATATGTATTCCCGAACTTCCATGTAATGTTTTCTATGTCAAATAATGTTGTTGCATCCTTGTGATCATTTTCATGGTTCCATCGATTTTAATCTAGATGAGAATTCATCAAATACACAAACTCTCATGTACACAAGGACGGGTATCTACCATAATACAACAGCAGTTAGGAAAATAAGCATACTTGTGTACTATTTTTGATTTGCATCTACTGGCACTCCAAGTAAATGATCTATACCAAAGCAATTGCCGCTTTTTAGAACACGTAGAACCCATTATTAGCACCTGATATGTAATGTGGTGAATGCAACAAACAAAATATAGTGGATCCGTTTATTCTTCTGTGGAGCAATAGAAAAAAGAAGAATAAATGAGTTGAATTGAAGCTAATACTGCACGAGGTTACTGACTGCAGATATATCTGATCAAAATAGTAGTTATGTAGCGTGACCCAGCAGTTGTAATCTCGGCAATTTTCTCTCTTGTTGGATCGAGACAAAAACGTAATACCAAATACAAGTCACCTTTCATGCATATTTACTATCAAATCAGAATTAAGAAAAGTGTATGGCTATGCAACAGTCTTTACTACAGTATTTACTATAAGCCTATAAGTGGATGATCTTTTGTCCTACCAGCAAAATGTGCAACTATGTAGAGAACCTATATTATTTAGGTGGATAGATGATAGCATGATCTTATTACATGCAGCAGTATCCCCATTGTATCCAAAACATCTGGATACCATAAGAGGTCTTATACAATAAGAGATGAAGATATATGGGTCTACAAATCAAAGGGGCTATCAATCACTATTCTCGATTCAGAGATCACCATTATCTGGTGTCTTTTTGACCTGCTTGCAAAAATATGGTTTTGAATGATTTGTTTGAAACATCACTATTAAAGTTGGCAAAAAGGGTATTTTTCCTAGCATTCAAAGTTGGACAGAGTTGGTACCTTGAAGGAGAACTCCGTAAGAAAGAGCAAGGAAATACTATTTGGTACCTTGGAGTAGACAAAATCACGGATCTTGAGACATGGAGCTGGATTACCATCCAGTAACGTATTCTCCAATTCCATGTCCCGGTGTCAAATTTACTGAAAGCTCAAACGGATTTAGGATTCCACACTGAAAGTATAGAGATGGTAAACCGGCCTAGAGGGGGGGGGGGATTGAATAGGTTTCTACAAATTTTAATTCTTTCTTTGCAATGTTAGGCTTTTGCGGAATATAAAGGTGAGCCTAATGCAAACTAGGTGAAGCAACTTATATGAGGATACAACTAACTCGAGCACGAAGGCTCTCTCAGGCAGTTAATATCACAAGTAAGGAGTTCGGTTAGAGATAACCGATAGCACGCGGAGACGAGGATGTATTCCCGTGTTCCCTTCCTTTGCAAGAAGGTACGTCACGTTTGGAGGGGTGGAGGTCCCACGAAGGATTCCCCACGCCACGAAGGCTCACCCTATTCTCCGGAGCCTATCCCACGAAGGAATAGCTCACTCACTTGTGGTAGACTTTGAGGTAGCCTCCAAACCTTCACAATCTTGCCCGGAGCAAATCCATAGCCCCGATGCTTCCGGACTCCTCTTGCCCACCTAGGGTTTCCGAGGAACCCTAGGAAGCAAGCTTCTCGATGAATACAAGGGGGAATGAGATTTGGCTTGGTAGAACAGTAGATCGGGTCCTCCTCTAGCGATTCCCCGGAGGGATTTGAGTTTGGGTGGAGGAGGAGGGAGATCGGAGGCTTTTGGTGTTTGTAGCAATGGATTAAGAGAGAGAGAGTGTAATATCCCAGGTATTGGGGTTACAAAAATAAAGGAAACAGATGTATGCATTGCATTCATGCATAGAAAATCTGGGGAATTTTCGCGCTTTAAAGTAAAACAATCACGAGAATCGAAGTTTCACTTGACCTTGGTGGAATTGAAGTAGCTCATCAAGTCAAGCGCTATAAACCTCAAGGTGACTCTGCTACAACCTTGTTTTGGGTAGAGATGATTTGATCTAAGGGATTAGATCAATTGGAATTAAATCTAACACAACAACACCTTACTCAATGATCAACTATTTGATCTTATAACAGATCATAATATGGTAATCATTGCCATAATATAAGAACATCTGTTTAAGTACAAACCAAGTAACAATAAAATGGAGAAGCCATTCTTGACTATTTTCTCCATGTCTTAAAACTAATCCATAATCCTACCATGAAACCTCATGGTATTCATTCCATTTCAACATTGGAATAATAACAAGGAGATCCACTCCAGAAATATATATTCTTCTCCATTCCAAGTTATTACACATCAAACCTAGAGAGGTGAGAGTTCTATAGTATTTATTAGAGAAGCAATGGAAAACCTTAAGCTAAAACCTTGGATATACATCCATGTATTCCAACCATCACCTTGAAGAGAAACCCTAGGATATTATTGAAGTTTTTCCCCAAATGAGAGAGAGCACTCATACCAATCTTAGCTTGACCTATTTAAGAATAAAGTGACAACCCTTGAACTAAAGTGTTAGATTTGTAATCCATTTCATCTTGGAGGGGTGAGATAACCAAATATCCTAATTGAATAAGATAATATCCATGAGTTGATGAAATAGGGAGGAGACTAATCCAACTAAGTTAACCAAGTGGAATCTTAGCCTAGGTACCTAAGTAAATATTAGGAGTACACCATAAACCCTAGAATAAACCATTCCTTTATAAGAGAGCCCAAGTTATGGTGTTACACTTAAGTAGTTGAGGCAACAATTGAATATGAGGGAGAGAACTATCAATATACTAGATGATTATATCATCATTGATTAAGTAGAACCCTAACATGATATCTCAGGCATACTCCTGGGATATAAACTTTAGAGGCAACCATAGTAGTCCCATCCTAGAAAGTAAAATAGAAGTGCTATACCTTAATTGATCAAGACAATGTTTGACCATGAAAGTGAGAACCCCAGTTAATGAGAGATCATTAGTAAGCCAAACCTTGATCATTATAAATTGAGTGATGATCATAAACCATAAGAACTTGAGGTAGAGATATTAAGAACAAGTTGATCATGTCTAATCCATGATCATGCTTTTGAAATATGTGAGGATAAGTTCAATCCTAATAAGATAAGCAGATATCATTTACCACATGAAATCATAGGGAGGTAACTAGTAAGAAACCCTAGACTCATATCTCAACCTTTACTTGTGAACCACTTGGTGATCATAAGAAGAATCCTACCATATCCATACTTCAGAAACTAAACAACCTAAGAAAACCTTAGAGTTAAACTCTATACTTTATATGGTGAGAAACCCTATATCCATACAACCAAAGTTAACTATAAAAAGAACTATAACCAATGTAGTTACTCAAATGATAAATTGAGGTTAATAATAGAAGCCAATTGGTAGAAGATAAAACTAATTCTCAAGTCCTTAGTAACTATAGGAGAACCACAACTATTAAGCAAGTAAACCCTCTTGCCATGAATAGTGGTGACTAAACCCTAAGCTATACCTCACTTCTAGTTTATGTATCACCATGGTGATCATAATATAAACCTAGGCCATAACTGAGATTCAAACCAATTGCCATTAGGTAAATCTCATTAGAACCCTAGTATGGCACATTAATAAAATCTTAAGCTATAATTATTAAACCTGGGAAAACTCTTGTGATACATCTTATAATTAGAACCATAAGTGTGATTAACAACCACTTATCTTTATAACCAAAGTCCAACCATGAGGAGAGTAATGTCTACTCTAGGTAATTCAAAGTGTTATCCAAATATAATACTAGTGCTAACCTTGACATAGAGTGATAATCAAAATTACAAGATCTTAATAAATAGAGGATCACATAAAATCATATGCAGGGAACTAAATTCTCAATTAAGAGCTCAAACCCTAATGATAAAATCTAAAACACTTAGATTAGAAATTATCAAACCTAATAATAATAATAGATTTGATTACACAAGGAAAAGGAAATTAAAATGAGTGCATAAAATTATGATTAATTACAATTTGTAATAAAGCCCACATATGTGAAATGTTTAATCAAAACAATTGAGTATTACAATAATACTTTTATTAGTCTTCATGAAAGACCAATTGTTTAACACCTGCAAAATAGAAAATAGTTAAAACATGAATTATAAATAGAATTCAAAACAATGAATAAAACAGAAAATAAATAGAAAACAGGAAAGAAAAGAGAATGGGGCTTACCTGGACCTTGCCAGCTGAAGGAGCCCAGGAGGAGCCCAATGTGCAGTCCACCAACATGGCCCAAGCCACCACCCAGGAGCAGCCCACTAAGCAACCCAGTAACCCTTCGTAAAAAAGAACGACGAAGAGTTCATCCTCATCCCCTCCGTGCACTGGAGGCCACCGCGACGCCGTGTTCTCCTTCTCCCCCTCGCTGGCGCCTCCTCCTTCCTCGACGGTGTGACGAGGCACGCACTCCAGCGCCGTATAAAGCCCAGCGACGAACACTGAACCGAGTTCCTCCCCTCTCTGCTCAATTTCTCTCCATGTCGAAACCCTAGCCCCACGGACTCCGGCCGTCGCCGTCGACAGAGACCACCCAGGCCTCGCCGTGACCGCCAACGTGACCGCCGACCTCGACTCGCTCACCTTGCAAACGGAATCGAGCCCAAGATCTCCGAATTGTCCGCGGCAAGCTCGACATCCCCGACGATGGGAGCGGCCAATTCGGGCGATGCAGAGCATCTCTGCCCTCGCCGACGCCTCCTGTGTAACCACGGTGAGCTCCTGCTTCGCGAGCACCCCGTAGCTCCTTCGCGCACGCCTTCTATCGCTGTTGCGTCGCATGTCTGTGAGCACCGCCGCACGACCACGCCGGCGAGCAGGCTCCGGCGACTAATAGGTAGCGGCGCCGCCACCATCGTGTTCACCTCGGCGTGCTCGTTCCAGGGAGCACCTGCGTGACCCCGCGGGAACCCTGGACCGCCGCCGTCGCTGGCAACTGGCCGCCGGCCGGCAGCTCTCCCTGCCACCTCGTCTCCACCATGGCACTGACGTGGCCATTGGCCCACACGTCAGTGTCTATGGTTAGCTTAGGCCGGGTGTATTTAGTAGATTTCAGTTTTAATTCAAATTTCAACAATTACTGAAACTTTATAAATCTGTAGAAAATTCATTAGAACTCGGAAAAATATAAATAATATATCAAAATCCTTAGAAAAGTAAATTCTATCCAATAAAAATATAATTTGAAATTTTTATTTTTAATAAAAATTTAATTGTTTTAAACCTAATAATTAAGCCTTTAATTTTATTCAAAATGCAATTAAAATTCAAAATTAAGAAAAGTGTCCAAATTAAATAAAAAACCAGTAAATAAATAAAGAAACCATTAAAACTAATTTTCTTTATTTGTTATTTTGTTAAATCATTATCAGAGAGATTTAACCCTAATTAATAATTACCTTAATTATTAATTCCTAAAAAATAATAAAATGAAAAGTCTAATATTATTTTTATTTCAAAGCTATTAATAACTTCAACTTTATTAATGAAGTTATTAACTCATGAACTATTGGGTAATTAGTAAACCCTAGTTCCATAAGAAAGAAAACTAGAACCTCATCATTTCATGTGAAACCCAAAACCCTAATTCAATTAGGAACCCTAGTCCAATATTTCATATGAACCATAACTTGCTTCTAACCTAAACCCTAGGTTAGAGCATGTGATCACGGTACCTTCTTTCAAAGCATAGAACCATAGTAGCAACTAAACACTAGTCTTGGTCACATAAAAGGTAGAAGACCATCACTAATATAAAAGTATCCCATGTGTTCATCTTCATCAAACCTAGATAATAAAATTAGGGTTAACCAAGTGTAAAACCTAGTTCCTATTCCCAAAGCCATTATCCTTATTGATCCCTAATTAGCATCACACCAATGTGATGAACCCTAATAGCAACCATACCTACTATTTTACATTACATAAACATGTTCCACTAAACCCTACTAGTGTTGGATATTTATCAACCATCCTATTTTGGAATCAAGTATTCCTTACTTAGTGAATTAAATAGCAAACCTAAACAACCTCAACCTAATTGATATACTTCTTATTATTTAAGAAGTATGTTCTTCAAAAGTTATTCTTTTGAAGTAAACAGAGAACCATCATCAACCCTGCTTATAAGGACCTATAAACCCTAGCTAGCTATCACCAACAAGAAAAACCAGTCTTGATAGCAACCTTGTATGAACAAATGCTTAGGATGCCTAGCTTAACTCAGCTTTACCAGACATAGGTGTCGATGAATCCAACCTTGGGATCCATCTACCACTTACTCTAGAAACCAATTAAAATCATAGTAAACCATAGAACTCCACAGCCCTAATTATCATACTTGTTCTTTATTAAAGAACATGTTCTTCAAAAGTTATTCTTTTTAAGTATATGATAATTAATCATTAACCATGCCATATAGTACTAAAACCAACCACTATTAATTCATTACATGTTAGGATTACACCAAATCTTATTGTTGTGTGCTATTAATGCTATTGTTATGACATATTGCAGCAGATGTTTATGATACCAAGTAATCACACCTGAATAAGAACCTTGTTTGTGAATCACTCTAAAAGTGCAACACACCCTGAACCAATCATTACAACTCACAGATCCTAAATCGTCGGGGTTAGGTCACGCTTAGAGCGATTGCATCTCATACTTATGCATTATTGCATCCTTGCCAATCTTTTAAACATCGTCCTTACCGGACGATGATGCTATTTCAGAAATTGGAGTTACTACGTATCGAAGACCTTGCCTGCATAATCTTGCAGTCAAGAAAGGCAAGTTCATCACTTGCTCATGTCATTTGAGTATTTCTATCAAATTACTTGCAAAGTACTATGGTTATCACTATTGCATAAAAACCAAAACCACTACTTTCATAACTATGAATATGACTATGTGGTGGGCAATGGAACCATGGATTGTGTTGATATGGTGGAGGTTCCATTGCAAGGGTTTATATCCATCTAGGATTAAACAACAAATGTCGCCAAGTGATTCTTGTGCCGTAATACCCGTGTTAACCATAAGATCCGGAGTGGGACGGAATAGTCAATTGTATTTCCACCTCTTGTACATCAACGGATGCGCTTTACCGTAGACCCTTGATCCAAGAGAGGACAAGTGGTACCCTTGATCCAAGAGAGGACAAGTGGTAGGGTGGGGGTCCCGATGAAGTCCCCACGGTAATTGCGGTCTATGATGGGTTGCAGTCAGCCGACGAAGGAGTTCATGGTAGAGACCTGAACTCGTTGTCGTGGTCGGGGTCCACCCGTAAGTGGGAATAATGGGACCGGCGAGGACCCAGGGTCGGAGTTTGCAGCAAAGGGTGGGTGTATGAGGTAGCGGAGGAATATGATTGGCTATGACCTTATACCGGGCCTCACACCATAGTAAGTGTGGACGGGGAAATTGTCCGGTTGGCACCAAGGTTAAGATCTCTTATGGGTAAAGCAACACACCTCTACAGAGTGTAAAGAACCGTGACCTGTCACTCCCTGTTCCGGGATATGGAACTGCGAACGCGGCCGGAAAGGAGCTCCATGAAGTTCTAGTAAACCGGTGAAGGCCGACGGACATAGTTCTTCTGAATAAAAGCAACCTTTTGAAGAAATGGTTATGAAAACTTGCATTGGTATTAGACTTTCTCGGTCTAATACCGTAGCTAGTTCATTAAACACCTCTTTCCTATAATGAACTTGTTGAGTACGCTCGTACTCATCCCACTCTTAAATCCCCTGCTTAGATATGGAGGCATCAAAGGAGGATCTACAGTGCAACTCGAAGGCCGAGGAGTCAACAACTACTTCAAGAGACAGGACCCTGTCAGGGGAGTCAGATACCACATCCATCAAGGAGAAAACCTAGTTTAGCCATGGAAGGGAACTAGCTTCCTAAACCTAGCTCCTAATTAGCTAGAATATATCCTTAGCCTCTGTAGCTAGTTAAATACTCTACAAATAGAGTTCGTGATAAGATTAGACTACGAGTCGTTCTTCTGGAGTTTATTTGCAGTTTTACCTCATTGTAAAGTAGGAGGTCGTGATGATCTTATGTAACAGAGTCGATGTTGTAATTCTATAGACATACCTTGGACCCGCATATGTTTCGTTGTACCACTCGAGCGATATAATACTAGTGGAGCGGTGTTTCATTGGTGTTATATCGGACTTGCATACTACACCATGCAGTGGTATGCCGGGTCACCACGAGTTGGTATCGTAGCAAATGCTTTGACCTTAGGATTAAAACCCTTTAAAGGAGACCTATAGGATTGGTAGTGTCTATAGGAAGTTGTCTTAGTTAGACCAAATATTCTTATGACTTGAGATGGATATTCACTTGAGAATAATCCTGACACACTTGAGTCAACATTTCCTACTTATCTTTCCTAAGTAAAGTTAGGTAGCTAATCCCAAACATGTAGTACACTATTAAGTCCCTAAAACAATAGATGCGTAGATCACAGTTGGTATACAATACATGGTAGTCCAAAGAAAGGATACAACCATAAGGAAGCTATCCTATTGGAAGATGTGTACCAACATTTATTATGATTAAATAAGAGATATCCATACCTGCCATAGGAATACTATCAAGTGATAGAGATAATTAAATATCCTATTAGAAGGTGTAAACCAATACAAGTAATGGGTAAGTAAATTATCTAGACATGTGAAACAATTGATAGTAACTGATAAATATGAGTCATATGAAGTAGTGTAGACCATGATGAGTCAATCATGGGAGGTAAGGAAGAGAGATATGAGTAAAATATGCCTACTTACATGGTAGAGATACAAATCCTATATGATTCACCTGAGAATCGTTATGTGATGGACTAGAATATCATAAATACTTAGGAGGAGTTTGATAAGAAGTTAGACGCGAAACAATAGAGTAAGAATTGTGTTCCAAAACCATGGGAACTGTGTCCAGAACATCAGAACCCTAGTTATATGGTAAGAACATATGGAAGTATATGAGCTATATTTCCATAGTTATGTGTTTAGAGTAGCAATGTTAGAACCTAGACATACCATGTGAGTAGTTCTCAACATAATGGAAGTTAAGTTAGTACTTCCAAAGAAGTTAAGTTAATCTTAACTATCGTAGACCAATTTGTTTCAAGATTATCTCTTTGCAAATGTGCAATCAGGATAAATGTTGAGACAAATAGTAGAAATCCAGATATTCGCGCTAAGTATCACGATATAAACCTATATTATGTGGTGTTATATACTACACATCCCAGCCTGATGTTTAGAGACGTCTTACTCAACTATTATATTCAGGCTTAAGATGGTGTGTATGATATGCACAAAGCTGAATCTTCTTGGATTTTATTGGATTTTCATTGTTTGACTAGATCCATACATGAAGTTTGACTTTGATATGCAAATGCATGTTGCAATATCAAGTTCTTACTTGATGTTATAGATCTAGAGGGTAATGGTATTCGTGTGAGGAAGTGACGAATTCTAAAGATTCCGAAGACAAGATGAAGGGTCATCAAAAGAAGGAAGCAAAATTGTGGGAAGTAACCACAATACTTTGAAGGAAGTACAATCAGAAACTCATGCTTAGCCTCAACAGAGGAGTACTTTAGTACATAAGAAGCATGAAAGTGAGAAATATGATGATTATGGTGAAGCTCAAGCAGATCCATAGTTAATATAGAAGAGGGAATGCATGGGAAATCACTTAGGATACTATATTCATAGTGTCAGCTAGTGATTTTCTTGCAAAATAAACCCTGAAGGAAGGAAGATAACCTATGAAACCATAGCAGATATAAGAAGACCACAGTTGGTAGGATCAATACTGCGAGATAAAGTAGAAGATGTCTCGTCCAGTTGATAAGAACCTATGATAGAATCTATTTTTAGATAACAAATAGCTACAATTGGTATCAAGTAGTCCACCATTGGATTATTTGTATCAAGAAATTGTGAACAAATAAAACTTTGTTAGCCAAATAACAATGACCTATAATCATTCAGTCGAAGGATTCACATTGGATGTCCACAATTGAGTGGATACACCACAAATATTCTTCGCGAGACCTTAAAAGAAGTATAAACCATAAGCTAGACCCAGACTAATATTCTAACCATCAGTCCAATGGTTGGAAGAAAAGGAGTTGAAGACCATAAGAAAACTCTAAGGGGTAGAGTAAAGATTGAGTTGGATGTACAATAACTCAATACTGTAAGCTAGATAGAAGCAAAAGGTCTTTACTGAGAGGAAGTTCGATCTTATTTTCATAAGATTGTTGAACACTACTTTCAGAAGGATGTCAGACCAGAAGCCGAGGTTCATACCTCGAGGAAGTAAGAAGTGGACTATAACTTGAGAAAGTGAGTAAAATTTACTCAGAAGTACGGAAGCTCAAGTAAGCTAAGTATAATGAAGTTGGACGAAGGAAATACCGTAGACCAAATACAGCTCAAGATGGTCAAAGAATGAAGCAGATTGAACACACCAATATCAAAGACTAATAGAATGATTCCTTTCATGGAACCTAAATAACCCAAAATAGTTGTAGGTATCAACTATAAACCATGATGGGATGGACTAAATGAGTCTAATCCATTCTTAGGAAAATAAACCATCATGACCATTTCCATGGTCAGTACCTTACCAAGTACCATTATTGCAGTTTTGATAGTAAGGGAAGGCAAAGACCTATTTTATCAAATAGGAGAATGTTATCCAATTAGTCTTCAGTTAAGACTAGCAGCACCAGAAGAAGTCCCATCATGGAATGTTCAATGAGAAAGGAAACAAGCATATAGAGTTGAAAGAAATCAAATAATTAGAGTTAGAAGCCATGGCTCAGAGACAAGTATTACTAGATTCCAGGAAGAAAATCATAGAACTGGAGTAAGAAACTAATGTTCAGAGATAGATATTAATGGATTCCAGGAAGAATCTGGACAAGGGATATATTCAATTATATACAGTAAGATCATTACGGAGTTCGAGAAAAGTTGAAGTCTGCATAAGTCAGAACCACACTTCGGAAACGTGAGAGTGATCAAACTTCGAGGACGAAGTTTAGTTTAAGGGGTAGAGACTGTAATATCCCAGGTATTGGGGTTACAAAAATAGAGGAAACAGATGTGTGCATTGCATTCATGCATAGAAAATCTGGGGAATTTTCGCGCTTTAAAGTAAAACAGTCACAGTAACTGAAGTTTCACTTGACCTTGGTGGAATTGAAGTAGCTCATCAAGTCAAGCGCTATAAACCTCAAGGTGACTCTGCTACAACCTTGTTTTGGGTAGAGATGATTTGATCTAAGGGATTAGATCAATTGGAATTAAATCTAACACAACAACACCTTACTCAATGATCAACTAATTGATCTTATAACAGATCATAATATGGTAATCATTGCCATAATATAAGAACATCTGTTTAAGTACAAACCAAGTAACAATAAAATGGAGAAGCCATTCTTGACTATTTTCTCCATGTCTTAAAACTAATCCATAATCCTACCATGAAACCTCATGGTATTCATTCCATTTCAACATTGGAATAATAACAAGGAGATCCACTCCAGAAATATATATTCTTCTCCATTCCAAGTTATTACACATTGACATAGGCATCCCAAATGGGCCTGCCGAAGATAGTACCCGGGGTTTACTGAAGGCCCATGATACGTCTCCGACGTATCGATAATTTCTTATGTTCCATGCCACATTATTGATGTTATCTACATGTTTTATGCACACTTTATGTCATATTCATGCATTTTCTGGAACTAACCTATTAACAAGATGCCGAAGTGCCGGTTCCTCGTTTTACTGCTGTTTTTGGTTTCGAAATCCTAGTAACGAAATATTCTCGGAATCGGACGAAATCAACGCCCAAGTTCCTATTTTCACCGGAAGCATCCAGAACACACGAGAACCGCCAGAGAAGGGGGACAGGGCCACCAAACCACACCCCGGCGCGGCCAGGGGGGGGCCGCGCCCCCCTATAGTGTGGGCCCCCCAGAAGCCCTCCTGCGCCGCCTCTTCGCCTATATAAAGCCCCTGGATCGAAAACCCTGATAAGTTCGACGAAAACCACAGAAACCTTCCAGAGCCGCCGCCATCGCGAGGCCAAGATCTGGGGGACAGGAGTCTCTGTTCCGGCACGCCGCCGGAGCGGGGAAGTGCCCCCGGAAGGCTTCTCCATCGACACCGCTGCCATCTCCACCGCCATCTTCATCACCGCTGCTGCTCCCATGAGGAGGGAGTAGTTCTCCATCGAGGCTCGGGGCTGTACCGGTAGCTATGTGGTTAATCTCTCTCCTATGTACTTCAATACAATGATCTCATGAGCTGCTTTACATGATTGAGATTCATATGAGTTTTGTATCACAATTCATCTATGTGCTACTCTAGTGATGTTATTAAAGTATTCTATTCCTCCTGCATGGTGTAAAGGTGACTAGTGTGTGCACCATGTGGTTCTTGTCGTAGGTTATGATCATGATCTCTTGTGGATTGTGAAGTTAACTATTACTATGATGGTATTGATGTGATCTATTTGGTTATGTTGATCTATCTTACACTATAAGGTTACTAAAATATGAACATTAATTGTGGAGCTTGTTAACTCCGGCATTGAGGGTTCGTGTAATCCTACGCAATGTGTTCATCATCCAACAAAAGTGTAGAGTATGCATTTATCTATTCTGTTATGTGATCAATGTTGAGAGTGTCCACTAGTGAAAGTGTAATCCCTAGGCCTTGTTCCTAAATACTGCTGCGTTACTACTGCTTGTTTCATTGTTTCTTTGTGTTACTACTGCTGCAATACTACCACCATCAACTACACGCTAGCAAGCTATTTTCTGGCACCGTTGCTACTGCTACTATATATTCATACCACCTGTATTTCACTATCTCTTCGCCGAACTAGTGCACCTATTAGGTGTGTTGGGGACACAAGAGACTTCTTGCTTTGTGGTTGCAGGGTTGCATGAGAGGGATATCTTTGACCTCTTCCTCCCGAGTTCGATAAACCTTGGGTGATCCACTTAAGGGAAAACTTGCTGCTGTTCTACAAACCTCTGCTCTTGGAGGCCCAACACTGTCTACGAGGAAAAGGAGGAGGCGTAGACATCAAGCTATTTTCACGGCGCCGTTGCCGGGGAGGAAAGGTAAAAGGTACTCACACTCCGGACCTCGGCTACCAAGCTATTTCCCGGCGCCGTAAGTACTCAAAGCTATTTCCTTTAGATCCTGCAATTGCATCTTTTTGTTTCTTGTTTACACTAGTTTGGCATAATGGACAAGAATGATCTTCTTATTCTATTTCCTGATTTAAAACATGGATTGTTTGATGCGAAAATTAAAAAACCTATGGAATCTTATTTGCATGCTGGTAGTAATATTAGTATGAACGTTTTGAACACCATTGTTGATAATAATATAGAAAGTTCTAAGCTTGGGGAAGCTGGTTTTCATGATCTTTTTAGTCCCCCAAGCATTGAGGAGAAAAATTTCTTTGATGATACTTTGCCTCCTATTTATGATGATTATAATGATAGTAGTCTTTTGTTACCACCTGTTATGGAGGATAAATTTGATTATGATTACAATATGCCTCCTATATTTGATGATGAGAATAATAATGATAGCTACTTTGTTGAATTTGCTCCCACTATTACTAATAAAATTGATTATGCCTATGTGGAGAGTAATAATTTTATGCATGAGACTCATGATAAGAATGCTTTATGTGATGGATATATTGTTGAGTTTGCTCATGTTGCTACTGAAAGTTATTATGAGAGAGGAAAATATGGTTGTAGAAATTTTCATGTTACTAAAATACCTCTCTATGTGCTGAAATTTTTGAAGCTACACTTGTTTTATCTTCATATGCTTGTTACTTTGCTCTTCATGAACTTGTTTATGTACAAGATTCCTATGCATAGGAAGCATGTTAGACTTAAACGTGTTTTAAATTTGCCTCTTGATGCCCTCTTTTGCTTCAAATAATATTTCTTGCGAGTGCATCATTAAAACTGCTGAGCCCATCTTAATGGCTATAAAGAAAGAACTTCTTGGGAGATAACCCATGTGTTATTTTGCTACAGTACTTTGTTTTTATTTTGTGTCTTGGAAGTTGTTTACTACTGTAGCAACCTCTTCTTATCTTAGTTTTGTGTTTTGTTGTGCCAAGTTAAGCCGTTGATAGAAAAGTAAGTACTAGATTTCGATTACTGCGCAGTTCCAGATTTCTTTGCTGTCACGAATCTGGGTCCACCTCCCTGTAGGTAGCTCAGAAAATTAAGCCAATTTACGTGCATGATCCTCAGATATGTACGCAACTTTCATTCAATTTGAGTATTTTCATTTGAGCAAGTCTGGTGCCATTTTAAAATTCGTCAATACGAACTGTTCTGTTTTGACAGATTCTGCCTTTTATTTCGCATTGCCTCTTTTGCTATGTTGGATGAATTTCTTTGATCCACTAATGTCCAGTAGCATTATGCAATGTCCAGAAGTGTTAAGAATGATTGTGTCACCTTTGAATATGTTAATTTTTATTGTGCACTAACCCTCTAATGAGTTGTTTCGAGTTTGGTGTGGAGGAAGTTTTCAAGGATCAAGAGAGGAGTATGATGCAACATGATCAAGGAGAGTGAAAGCTCTAAGCTTGGGGATGCCCCGGTGGTTCACCCCTGCATATATTAAGAAGACTCAAGTGTCTAAGCTTGGGGATGCCCAAGGCATCCCCTTCTTCATCGACAACATTATCTGGTTCCTCCCCTGAAACTATATTTTTATTCCATCACATCTTATGTGCTTTTTCTTGGAGCGTCGGTTTGTTTTTGTTTTTTGTTTTGTTTGAATAAAATGGATCCTAGCATTCAGTTTATGGGAGAGAGACACGCTCCGCTGTAGCATATGGACAAGTATGTCCTTGGTTTCTACTCATAGTATTCATGGCGAAGTTTCTCCTTCGTTAAATTGTTATATGGTTGGAATTGGAAAATGATACATGTAGTAATTGCTATTAATGTCTTGGGTAATGTGATACTTGGCAATTGTTGTGCTCATGTTTAAGCTCTTGCATCATATACTTTGCACCCATTAATGAAGAAATACATAGAGCATGCTAAAATTTGGTTTGCATATTTGGTTTCTCTAAGGTCTAGATAATTTCTAGTATTGAGTTTGAACAACAAGGAAGACGGTGTAGAGTCTTATAATGTTTTCAATATGTCTTTTATGTGAGTTTTGCTGCACCGGTTCATCCTTATGTTTGTTTCAAATAAGCCTTGCTAGCCTAAACCTTGTATCGAGAGGGAATACTTCTCATGCATCCAAAATACTTGAGCCAACCACTATGCCATTTGTGTCCACCATACCTACCTACTACATGGTATTTTCTGCCATTCCAAAGTAAATTTCTTGAGTGCTACCTTTAAAATTCCATCATTCACCTTTGCAATATATAGCTCATGGGACAAATAGCTTAAAAACTATTGTGGTATTGAATATGTACTTATGCACTTTATCTCTTATTAAGTTGCTCGTTGTGCGATAACCATGTTCACTGGGGACGCCATCAACTATTCTTTGTTGAATTTCATGTGAGTTGCTATGCATGTCCGTCTTGTCTGAAGTAAGAGAGATCTACCACCTTATGGTTAAGCATGCATATTGTTAGAGAAGAACATTGGGCCGCTAACTAAAGCCATGATCCATGGTGGAAGTTTCAGTTTTGGACAAATATCCTCAATCTCAAATGAGAAAATTATTAATTGTTGTTACATGCTTATGCATAAAAGAGGAGTCCATTATCTGTTGTCTATGTTGTCCCGGTATGGATGTCTAAGTTGAAGAATAATCAATAGCGAGAAATCCAATGCGAGCTTTCTCCTTAGACCTTTGTACAGGCGGCATAGAGGTACCCCTTTGTGACACTTGGTTAAAACATGTGCATTGTGATGATCCGGTAGTCCAAGCTAATTAGGACAAGGTGCGGGCACTATTAGTACACTACGCATGAGGCTTGCAACTTATAAGATATAATTTACATGATACATATGCTTTATTACTACCGTTGACAAAATTGTTTCATGTTTTCAAAATCAAAGCTCTAGCACAAATATAGCAATCGATGCTTTTCCTCTATGGAGGACCATTCTTTTACTTTCAATGTTGAGTCAGTTCACCTATTTCTCTCCACCTCAAGAAGCAAACACTTGTGTGAACTGTGCATTGATTCCTACATACTTGCATATTGCACTTATTATATTACTCTATGTTGACAATATCCATGAGATATACATGTTACAAGTTGAAAGCAACCGCTGAAACTTAATCTTCCTTTGTGTTGCTTCAATACCTTTACTTTGAATTATTGCTTTATGAGTTAACTCTTATGCAAGACTTATTGATGCTTGTCTTGAAGTGCTATTCATGAAAAGTCTTTGCTTTATGATTCACTTGTTTACTCATGTCATATACATTGTTTTGATCGCTGCATTCACTACATATGCTTTACAAATAGTATGATCAAGATTATGATGGCATGTCACTCCAGAAATTATCCGTGTTATCGTTTTACCTGCTCGGGACGAGCGGAACTAAGCTTGGGGATGCTGATACGTCTCCGACGTATCGATAATTTCTTATGTTCCATGCCACATTATTGATGTTATCTACATGTTTTATGCACACTTTATGTCATATTCATGCATTTTCTGGAACTAATCTATTAACAAGATGCCGAAGTGCCAGTTCTCGTTTTCTGCTGTTTTTGGTTTCAGAAATCCTAGTAACGAAATATTCTCGGAATCGGACGAAATCAACGCCCAAGTTCCTATTTTCACCGGAAGCATCCGGAACACACGAGAACCGCCGGAGAAGGGGGACAGGGCCACCAAACCACACCCCGGCGCGGCCGGGGGGGCCGCGCCCCTATAGTGTGGGCCCCCGTAAGCCCTCCCTGCGCCGCCTCTTCGCCTATATAAAGCCCCCGGATCGAAAACCACGATAAGTTCGACGAAAACCACGAAAACCTTCCGGAGCCGCCGCCATCGCGAGGCCAAGATCCGGGGGACAGGAGTCTCGTTCCGGCACGCCGCCGGAGCGGGGAAGTGCCCCGGAAGGCTTCTCCATCGACACCGCTGCCATCTCCACCGCCATCTTCATCACCGCTGCTGCTCCCATGAGGAGGGAGTAGTTCTCCATCGAGGCTCGGGGCTGTACCGGTAGCTATGTGGTTAATCTCTCTCCTATGTACTTCAATACAATGATCTCATGAGCTGCTTTACATGATTGAGATTCATATGAGTTTTGTATCACAATTCATCTATGTGCTACTCTAGTGATGTTATTAAAGTATTCTATTCCTCCTCGCATGGTGTAAAGGTGACTAGTGTGTGCACCATGTGGTTCTTGTCGTAGGTTATGATCATGATCTCTTGTGGATTGTGAAGTTAACTATTACTATGATGGTATTGATGTGATCTATTTGGTTATGTTGATCTATCTTACACTATAAGGTTACTAAAATATGAACATTAATTGTGGAGCTTGTTAACTCCGGCATTGAGGGTTCGTGTAATCCTACGCAATGTGTTCATCATCCAACAAAAGTGTAGAGTATGCATTTATCTATTCTCGTTATGTGATCAATGTTGAGAGTGTCCACTAGTGAAAGTGTAATCCCTAGGCCTTGTTCCTAAATACTCGCTGCGTTACTACTGCTTGTTTCATCGTTTTACTCGCGTTACTATCGCTGCAATACTACCACCATCAACTACACGCCGACCAAGCTATTTTCTCGGCACCGTTGCTACTGCTACTATATATTCATACCACCCGTATTTCACTATCTCTTCGCCGAACTAGTGCACCTATTAGGTGTGTTGGGGACACAAGAGACTTCTTGCTTTGTGGTTGCAGGGTTGCATGAGAGGGATATCTTTGACCTCTTCCTCCCTGAGTTCGATAAACCTTGGGTGATCCACTTAAGGGAAAACTTGCTGCTGTTCTACAAACCTCTGCTCTTGGAGGCCCAACACTGTCTACAGGAAAAGGAGGAGGCGTAGACATCAGCCCACTACCCGAAGAATAAGAAGATTCGGAAGCCCAAGATATTATTAAGGAAAGCTAGAGTTGTAATAGGAAGTGTTATTTGTAATCTTGCGGGATGAGTTAGAAACCTTCCCGGACTCTGTAACTTGTACTACACGAATCCCTCGGCTCCGCCTCCTATATAAGGGGGAGTCGAGGGACGCAGAAATCATCGAATCATTGTTCTCAAACCCTAGTTTTCATAATCGTCGAGCACTTTTCGGCTGAAACCTTCAAGATCTACTTGCCCTCTACTTCCAACTAAACCCTAGTCTACAATCCGTAGGCATTGACAAGTTAATACCTTGTCACACATCAAACCTAGAGAGGTGAGAGTTCTATAGTATTTATTAGAGAAGCAATGGAAAACCTTAAGCTAAAACCTTGGATATACATCCATGTATTCTAACCATCACCTTGAAGAGAAACCCTAGGATATTATTGAAGTTTTTCCCCAAATGAGAGGGAGCACTCATACCAATCTTAGCTTGACCTATTTAAGAATAAAGTGACAACCCTTGAACTAAAGTGTTAGATTTGTAAACCATTTCATCTTGGAGGGGTGAGATAACCAAATATCCTAATTGAATAAGATAATATCCATGAGTTGATGAAATAGGGAGGAGACTAATCCAACTAAGTTAACCAAGTGGAATCTTAGCCTAGGTACCTAAGTAAATATTAGGAGTACACCATACTCCCATACTCCCATACACCAAGAGGAATAGTAGCATTCATGGAAGACACGAAGCCTCCCGGTGGTGCTCCCATACTCCCATACACACCACTTACCGAGCCTCCCATGGTCCCTCCAAACACTCCTCCATAGCTTGGTCCTCCCATGCCGGCCATGCCTCCATAGCCTCCCATGCCGGCCATGCCTCCCATGCCGGCCATGCCTCCCATGGTGGGCATGGGCATGCTTCCCATGCCGGCCATGCCTCCCATGGTGGGCATGGGCATGCTTCCCATGCCCGCCATGCCTCCCATGCCTCCTCCAAACGTCGGCATGCCTCCTCCAAACATGCCTCCTCCAAACATGCCGGTCGTGGAAGTGTTCATGTTGGCTACCAACAATCTCTTTTTGGCCAACACTTCATCGCGAAGAAGGTTGATGTACTCATTTTGCCTCTCATCCATATGGGAAGTATCCATCAAGAAAAGCTTCCTCTCCTCCTCCGCTAGGCGTGCTTGCTCCTCGGTGGCTTGCCTCTTCTCCTCCAAAGCCAACTTCCTCTCCTCGTTGGTGGCAATCCTCTCCTCCAAAGCGGCTCTCCTAGCTTCAATAGCATCCATAGCCTCTTTCTCCAAGTTTCATTGCATCTTTCTATCTTCATTTGCTTGCAACCTTGCATTTGCAATCCTTTCCATAGCCATGGCAATGTCATCATCTCCGGCCTTCTTTCTCTTCATTTCCTTGGTGGTCTTCCTACCATGCACATTCCTCCACCCATTGTTGACGGAGTGAGGAGTGGAGCTTCTCTTCATCCGCCCTTCATCACTTGAATCATCATCATCGATGATTGTTGCATCACCGGTAGCATTGGCCGCCATAGTTGCCGCGTCCATCTTGTCGCGCGTCTTCCACTTCTCTTCATTCCCTAGCACTTCATAGCAATGATGCAAGGTGAATGGCTTGCCAAGAATCTTGTTGCCTTTCTTGTTCTTCTTTCCCACATCCCTAAACAATCCTTGAGCCATGGAGTTCTACACATATGCGGAAAAGAAAATAGATGAGCCATATGAAGTAGAACCGTATTGTTGTCATATGAGCCATATGGTGAACATAGTAGAATGACTTACCCTATCATTCTCATTAGTGCCACTTGGATTGAGAACATCGATGTTGGCTTGCACGCCCGCCCATTTTTGGCAATCGGTGTTGATACCGGACCAACGGGACCGAAGTGAGCGCATGGTTCGCTCGATCCCACTTGTGTTGTGTGTGTTGAAGTAATCCGTCATCCTCATCCAATATGTTTCTCTTGTTTGGTCGGTACCGGTTGTTGGAACCATTCCAATTATCAACCACGTCTTGCAAAGCAACTTGTCCTCCGCTATGGTGTAGTTGGCGGACCGGCCGGGAGGGCGAGGTTCAATCAACCCTTCTCCTTCCTCATATACATCCTCATATTCCTCCTCCCCATCGGCGGTTTCATCATGCAAGAACAAGGATCCAACATTCATTGTCTCCATGAATGCCGCATCATCCACTCTACATTGCAATGAAATTCATTACTACACGGCTAGGTATGCATCAATAAACTAGAATTCGACAAAAACTAGTGTTTTTACCTCTCGGGCATTTCTTCATCCACCATATGTGCGCCCGCGCGGTTGCCGGATGGAGGCGTCGGCTGGGTCGGCTGGGTAGGCGGAGGAGGAGGAGGAGGCGCCTGGTTCGGCTGGGTCGGCTGGGTCGGCGGCGGAGGAGGAGGAGGAGGCTGCCGGCGGGCGACGGGCTTCTTTGCTTTCTTCGGCGGCGCGACGGCGGCGGGGCCGAGGTGTGACCGTTTGGTCGCCGGTACCTTCCCCCTCCTCGGTGCGGCCATCTGCGCCGCGGCGGCGCCTGCGTGCAGTGCCCCGCGCGGCGGGACGAACAGCGCGCGCGCAGCGGCCGTTGGGTTGCCGCCGTCGGCGCCGGCGCTAGGGTTTGGCGGCGGCGCGGCGGAAGTGGCGGCGGCGGAGGGTGCGACAGAGTAGGGAGGGGTCGGCGGGTTGCCGGAGGGGTCGTCCATCGTCGGGATCGCCGGCGGCGCGCGGAGACCACGGATTGGGCGCTCGGAGTAGCGACGCGGAGGAGGAAGTTTCAGCGCGGGGGATTTTTCGCGCTTGGACGAGCGATGCCGCGCGCTGTAGCCGACGCGCCAGATATGCCGCTCCCTTTTGTGCAAAACGCCGCGCGCCCTAAATTTTTTACAGCGCCGCGCCGTTTACCGCGCCTGCTGGAGCGCCGCATTTCCTCCCGCGCGCGCTATATCGGACGTTTTTATGCCGCGCGGCCTATATAGCGCGCCTGTTGGAGATGCTCTTAGCTAAGCTGGTTCGGGGATGGTTGTCTGAAATTCTGAATCCACCGCACGGATCAAGTCTTCAGAAAACATGAATTGGATATTTGGATTGGTTTGGTCTCGTTTGGTTTTTCACGTGCATGTGTATATAGTGTATAGTTGATACCATGTTAGCAAGTACTGTAGTGCATAACTTTGGTCTGTTTGATTATTGTGGGCTGTCGTCTCGTTTGGGTTTTCACGTGCATGTGTACAGTGTATAGTTGATACCATGTTAGCAAGTACTGTAGGGCAAAACTTTGGTCTGTTTGAGGGTATTATTGTGGGCTGTCTAATTCGACCAAGAATTAACTTAGTTCACTTAGTTCTTAGTTAGATTATGTTATTAAATCTCAATTGCAACTAATAATATAACTCATAACTAGCATATCTTACAAAGCATATCTGATAGTCTGGATTTTTTTTTAGTTGCATCCTGTGGCATGCTACAGGTTGATCATACCAGACCGTGGCCCACCCTTCCATTTAACTTTTACCTAAACATATGGTATTATTTCAGCCCACTAGGATAAATTGACCTACTATTTATGCTGATTTAGCCCACTTCAGTATCCAGCACATCCGTACTTTTGATGCAGCTTCACCATTGGTTGCATCCTTACATACAACTAAAAACTCTTATTTTCAACTCCACTTATAACTGAAAATATCCAGTTGCAGTACAATGTACGACACATTTAAAGGAATGACTAATGAGACACCTACTTGTCTGACCTATTGTACACTCTTTCTCTCTTCATATACTAGAGATCCAAAGCATACCGTGCAATGAGTGACCCATGTAGTGAAACTAGCAAACGAACCCCTGTACTTTTTATTGTGTTGTGTTGGATTTTTCATCTGTGCAACCCAAGTTTCACACCATATCTCTTTGGAATGAGTGACATTGGGAAAACAATATAAACTTTGTTGCTATTTGGGACTACAGCTGTGGATTTCGATCCCACCGATGTGTATCTATCTTGTAGATTCATTACATCTTTCTCTTTGATGATGTAGTGTGCCATGCCTCTCGCAATCATTCAACTTAAGTGAGATGGATTGAAGAATATAAGCTGACATATGACCAACAAGTTCTTGCAGTACCAAGCAGAGTAGTTGGAAGATAATTGGCAAGTTAGTTTTTTCACGGAAAATTGAGACATTTGAATAGCGGTCTAAAAGCATCTCTAGCCGATACCTTATAACTAGATGAGTATCCGGCCCCTAAACTTTTAGAGGAGAATATTCGCTCATCTAAATTTTAGCCGTTTCGATCTGATCCCTTATATCTAACTTCTTAAACTCAAATTCATCCCAATTTGAAACAAATTAACACATATTTGATTCAAACTAGTACATAAACTTGATTAAACTATACTAGAGAAACTACAGTACCAATCTAAATATTGCAAATTGTGCTTATGTTGTTGAAGCTAAATGTTTTGAAGTTTTACTAGTAATTTTACAAGATTAGGAAGATAGATGGTTTTCCATATTAAGAAACAATTGCTCCCTATAAGCATACAATTCAAACATGTTTTGAAGTTTTACTAGTAATTTTACACGCGAGATGCTCAAATACACATAGCATGCATGGAGCAGATGCTCCAAAGGGATTATTCATCACTTGGTATATAGACCAAGTGATGCTGGCAAAAGATAGACCAATCAAGAACCAGTAAATCCTGTAAGTGATAGATATGCCTAAACAAGCAACAACACATAGCATATCCCAGCTAACCAGATGAGACAAGTCTTGGTAGCCAACTTAATCACCTAGCACCACCTAGCCTTTTAAAACTATCAGAAACAGTCCATTTTCTTCAAAGGATACCACAGTGGCATTTATTTACATGATCCCCTACTGTGGATATCTCTATTTTCATCAAAGCCAACAAGAAATAGAAATTTATCATTACTCAATTGAGTTCAAAACAAAGCTGGGGTACCATAAAGGATTATTCATCACTTGGTAGTAACCAAGTGATGCTGGCAAGAGAGAGGCCAAGCCTGAGCTAGTCAATCCAGTAGAGATGGATATGCATAAGTAAGCAAGAACACATAGCCTATCCAACTTAATCAGATAAAACCAACCTTGACAGCCAACTTAATAACCTAGCATCACCTAGTCTTTTAAACCATCGAAACATCCCATTTTCTTCAAAGGATACCACAGTGGCATTCATTTACATGATTCCCTAATGTGAATATCTCTATTTTCACCAATTATCTAACTATGAGATGCAACCAGTGGCAGTAGCAAGAGCTAATGAGGTCACAGCACAACACAGCACAAGCAATCACACTAGTGAACCACTACTGAGGTACATCAACCATAAATTCATCCATAGTCTCAACAAGATCAATAGAAACTTTATCATGTACTCACTTGAGTTCAAAACAAAGCTAGGGTACCCAACTCTAGTTGGCTTTCCATCCAAGCTTCAATAACACATGCAAAGGAATCATTATTGCATAATTAGGAGTTCATCCAATACATGGTTTGAGAAGCCTACAAGACATAGCTCTCGAATTAGACAGAAATCAACGCAGCATACATGGTGAGCAATAGCTTCGGACATTAAGTAAAAGGCAACAACAATGAGCCAACAGCAACAAGCACAACAACAGCAGCAGCACAGCAACAGCAATAGCACAACAATAGCAACGTACCGTCAGCCCACCGACGCCGCATCTTCGCCGAGTCACCTTGTGCGCGCCGGAGAGGAATTCAAGACGGAGAGGCACGGTGCGAGGGCCTAGAGAAATCACCGCCATCGCAGCCAGGGTCGGGGGACGGAGGTTGAAGATGACGGCACGCCGTGGAGGAGGAGGAGGACGTGGAAGGCTCCTCCATCGACACCACCGCCATCTTCATCACCGCTGCTGTCTCCCATGAGGAGGGAGTAGTTCTCCATCGAGGCTAAGGGTTGTACCGGTAGCTATGTGGTTAATCTCTCTCTCTATGTACTTCAATACAATGATCTCATGAGCTGCCTTACATGATTGAGATCCATATGACGAGTTTGTAATCTAGATGTCGTTATGCTATTCAAGTGGATTTTACTTATGTGATCTCCAGGAGACTCCTTGTCCCACGTGTGTAAAGGTGACGGTGTGTGCACCGTGTGGGTCTCTTAGGCTATATTTCACAGAATACTTATTCACCGAGTTATGATTTGAGTTGGATGTCTCTATGAAATTGTGGTGTGTTAGTACCTCCTATGAATGCTCACGGTGACGGCGTGGGGTGTTTATTAGTACTTGGGAATACATCTTTAAGGTTTGCCTACATGATGAATTAGTGTTCGTTATCTTGCCAAAGAGTAATTCAGAGTAGCATAGTGAAGTGCTTATTTATATTCCTTTATGATTGCAATGTTGAGAGTGTCCACTAGTGAAAGTATGATCCCTAGGCCTTGTTTCCAAATACTGCAATCATTACTTATTTAATGTTCTTTACTTCCTGCAATATTACTACCATCAACTGCACGCCGGCAAGCTATTTTCTGGCGCCGTTACTACTGCTCATATTCATTCATACCACTTGTATTTCACTATCTCTTCGCCGAACTAGTGCACCTATACATCGACAAGTGTATTAGGTGTGTTAGGGACACAAGAGACTTCTTGTATCGTGATTGCGGGGTTGCTTGAGAGGGATATCTTTGACCTCTTCCTCCACGAGTTCGATAAACCTTGGGTGATTCACTTAAGGAAACTTGCTGCTGTTCTACAAACCTCTGCTCTTGGAGGCCCAACACCGTCTACAGGAATAGAAGCGTGCGTAGACATCAAGCACTTTTACAGCGCCGTTGCCGGGGAGGAAAGGTAAAAGGCACTCATACTCCGGTCCCAGGTAACTAAGTACTTTTATGTTGCCGTTGTGTGTGTGCTCGAAGCTATTTCCTTTAGATCCTGCAATTACATCTTTTTGTTTCTTGTTAAACACTAGTAAGGCATAATGGAAAACATCTGTGAGGTTTTTGTACTAATTTCCTGAGTCAAGACATGATGGTTTAATGCGAAAATTAAAAAACCTATGGAACCTTATTTGCATGCTAGTAGCAATGATATTAGTATGAACGCTTTGAACACCATTGTTGCTAATGATATAGAAAATTCTAAGCTTGGGGAGGTCGGTTTTGATGAAAATGATCTCTTTAGCCCTCCGGGTATTGAGGAGAAAGTTTATGTTGATTATGATATGCCTCCCATATATGATGATTATAATGATAGTGGTCTTTTGGTGCCGCCTATTATGGAGAGTAAAGTTAATTATGATTATACTATGCCTCCTATATTTTATGATGAGAATAATAATGATAGCTACTTTGTTGAATTTGCTCCCACTACAACTAATAAAACTGATTATGCTTATGTGGAGAGTAATGATACTTTTATGCATGTGAATAAGGCTTTATGTGATACTTATATTGTTGAGTTTGTTCATGATGCCACCGGAAATTATTATGAGAGAGGAAAATATGGCTGTAGAAATTTTCATGTTACTAAAACACCTCTCTATATGCTGAAATTTTTGAAGTTACACTTGTTTTATCTTTCTATGCTTGTTGCATTATGCATACATAACTTGTTTATTTACAAGATTCCTTTTCATAGGAAGTGGGTTAGGCTTAAATTTGTTTTGAATTTGCTTCTTGATGCTCTCTTTTGCTTCAACTCTTATTTCTTGCGAGTGCATCATTAAAACTGTTGAGCCCATCTTAATGGCTATAAAGAAAGCACTTCTTGGGAGATAACCCATGTTTTTATTTTACTACAGTACCTTTGTTTTATATTTGAGTCTTGGAAGTTGTTACTACTGTAGCAACCTCTCCTTATATTTATTTTATTGCATTTGTTGTGCCAAGTAAAGTCTTTGATAGTAAAGTCAATACTATATTTGGATTACTGCGCAAAAACAGATTTCTTGCTGTCACGAATTTGGGTATGATTCTCTGTAGGTAACTCAGAAAAATCTGCCAATTTACGTGAGTGATCCTCAGATATGTACGCAACTTTCATTCAATTTGAGCATTTTCATCTGAGCAAGTCTGGTGCCCCTTAAAAATTCGTCTTTACGGATCGTTCTGTTTTGACAGATTCTGCCTTTTATTTCGCATTGCCTGTTTTGCTATGTTGGATGGATTTCTTTGTTCCATTAACGTCCAGTAGCTTTGTGCAATGTCCAGAAGTGTTAAGAATGATTGTGTCACCTCTGAACATGTGAATTTTCGATTATGCACTAACCCTCTAATGTTTTTGTTTTGAGTTTGGTGTGGAGGAAGTTTTCAAGGGTCAAGAGAGGAGAATGATATAATATGATCAAGAAGAGTGAAAATTCTTAGCTTGGGGATGCCCCCGTGGTTCATCCCTGCATATTTCAAGAAGACTCAAGCATCTAAGCTTGGGGATGCCCAAGGCATCCCCTTCTTCATCGACAACTTATCAGGTTTCTTCTCTTGAAACTATATTTTTATTCGGTCACATCTTATGTACTTTACTTTGAGCGTATGTGTGCTTTTATTTTTGTTTTGTTATTTTCATTCTCTGAATAAATGCTTGTGTGGGAGAGAGACACGCTCCGCTGTTGCATATGAACACATGTGTTCTTAGCATTACTTTTAATGTTCATGGCGAAGATTGAAACTGCTTCGTTAATTGTTATATGGTTGGAAACAGAAAATGCTGCATGTGGTAAATGGTATAATGTCTTGAATAATTTGATACTTGGAAATTGTTGTGCTCATATAGATCATGTTTAAGCTCTTGCATCATGTACTTTGCACCTATTAATGAAGAACTACATAGAGCTTGTTAAAATTTGGTTTGCATGATTAGTTTCTCTAGAGTCTAGATATTTTCTGGTTAAGGTGTTTGAACAACAAGGAGACAATGTAAAGTCTTATAATAGTTACAATATGTTCATATGTGAGCTTTGCTGCACCTTTTATACTTGAGTTTGCTTCAAACAAACTTGCTAGCCTAGCCTTGTATTGAGAGGAATTCTTCTCGTGCATCCAAATCCTTGAGCCAATAACCATGCCATTTGTGTCCACCATACCTACCTACTACATGGTATTTCTCCGCCATTCCAAAGTAAATTACTTGAGTGCTACCTTTAAAAATTCTATTACTTTGTCTTTACAATATATAGCTCATGGGAAAATAGCCTTAAAAACTATTGTGGTGAAGAATATGTACTTATGTGTCTTATTTCTTAATAAGTTGCTTGTTGAGCGGTAACCATGTTTCTGGGGACGCCATCAACTTTTACCTTTGTTGAATATCATGTGAGTTGCTATGCATGTTCATCTTGTCTAAAGTAAGGGCGATTTTCATGATCATATGGTTTGAGTATGCATATTGTTAGAGAAGAACATTGGGCCGCTAACTAAAGCCATGATTCATGGTGGAAGTTTCAGTGTGGACAACTAATCCTCAATCTCTCATGAGAATATTATCTGTTGTTGAATGCTTATGCATTAAAGAGGAGTCCATTATCTGTTGTCTATGTTGTCCCGGTATGGATGTCTAAGTTGAGAATAATCAAAAGCGAGAAATCCAATGTGAGCTTTCTTCTTAGACCTTTGTACAGGCGGCATAGAGGTGCCCCTTTATGACACTTGGTTGAAACATATGCTATGCAATGATAATCCATGTTAATCCAAGCTAATTAGGACAAGGTGCGAGCACTATTGGTACACTATGCATGAGGCTTGCAACTTATAGGACATCTTATACATAACACATATGCTTTATTACTACCGTTGACAAAATTGTTTCTTGTTTTCAAAATGAAAAGCTCTAGCAAAAATATAGTAATCAATGCTTCCCTCTGCGAAGGGCCTATCTTCTACTTTATTGTTGAGTCAGTTTGCCTATTCTTTCTATCCAGGAAGCAAACACTTGCTATCAGCTGTGTGCATTGATTCTTACATGTTTACCTATTGCTTAGCTTGTTATCTTGTGAGCTGCCTAACATGATCAAGATCATCTATCTGTAATGCTATATGTTGTGTTTGTCGGGATCCGATGGATAGAGAATACTATGTTATGTTGATTATCAATCTATTACCTATGTGATGTTTATGATCTTGCATGCTCTCCGTTATTAGTAGAGGCTCTGGCCATGTTTTTACTCTTAACTCCAAGAGGGAGTATTTATGCTTGATAGTGGGTTCATGCCTCCATTAAATGCAGGACGATGTGACGTAAAGTTCTAAGGTTGTGGATGTCGTTGTTGCCACTAGGGATAAAACATTGATGCTATGTCCGAGGATGTAGTTATTGATTACATTACGCACCATACTTAATGCAATTGTCTGTTGTTTGCAACTTAATACTGGAAGGGGTTCGGATGATAACTCGAAGGTGGACTTTTAGGCATAGATGCATGCTTGGATAGCGGTCTATGTACTTTGTCGTAATGCCCAATTAAATCTCACTATACTTATCATATCATGTATGTGCATTGTCATGCCCTCTCTATTTGTCAATTGCCCGATCTGTAATTTGTTCACCCAACATGCTATTTATCTTATGGGAGAGACACCTCTAGTGAACTGTGGACCCGATCCATTCTTTTACATTGAATACAATCCACTGCTAATACTTGTTCTACATGTTTTCTGAAAACAATCATCATCCACACTATACATCTAATCCTTTGTTACAGCAAGCCGGTGAGATTGACAACCTCCACTGTTTCGTTGGAGGCAAAGTACTTTGGTTGTGTTGTGCAGGTTCCACGTTGGCGCCGGAATCCCCGGATGTTGCGCCGCACTACATCCCACCGCCATCAACCTTCGACGTGCTTCTTGGCTCCCTAGCTGGGTTCGATAAACCTTGGTTTCTTACTGAGGGAAAACTTGCCGCTGTACGCATCACACCTTCCTCTTGGGGTTCCCAACGGACGCGTGCTGTACGCGTATCAGTGATCTCCGGAGACTCCTTGTCCCACGTGTGTAAAGGTGACAGTGTGTGCACCGTGTGGGTCTCTTAGGCTATATTTCACATAATACTTATTCACTGAGTTATGATTTGAGTTGGATGTCTCTATGAAATTGTGGTGTGTTAGTACCTCCTATGAATGCTCAAAGTGACAGCGTGGGGTGTTCATTAGTACTTGGGAATGCATCTTTAAGGTTTGCCTACATGATGAATTAGTGTTCGTTATCTTGCCAGAGAGTAATTCAGAGTAGCATAGTGAAGTGCTTATTTATATCCCTTTATGATTACAATGTTGAGAGTGTCCACTAGTGAAAGTATGATCCCTAGGCCTTGTTTCCAAATACTGCAATCATCGTTTACTTACTGTTCCACTGCATGTTTACTTGCTGCAATATTACTACCATCAACTGCACGCCACTAAGCTATTTTCTGCCGCCGTTACTACTGCTCATATTCATTCATACCACCTGTATTTTACTATCTCTTCGCCGAACTAGTGCACCTATACATCTGACAAGTGTATTAGGTGTGTTGGGGACACAAGAGACTTCTTGTATAGTGATTGCAGGGTTGCTTGAGAGGGATATCTTTGACCTCTTCCTCCCTGAGTTCGATAAACCTTGGGTGATCCACTTAAGTGAAACTTGCTGCTGTTCTACAAACCTCTGCTCTTGGAGGCCCAACACCTGTCTACAAGAATAGAAGCACCCGTAGACATCAAGCACTTTTCTCAGCGCCGTTGCCGGGGAGGAAAGGTAAAAGGCACTCATACTTCGGTCCCAGGTAAAGTACTTTTCTGTTGCCGTTGTGTGTGTGCTCGAAACTATTTCCTTTAGATCCTGCAATTGCATCTTTTTGTTTCTTGTTTTACACTAGTAAGGCATATTGGAAAACATCTGTGAGCTTTTTGTACTATTTCCTGAGTCAAGACATGAATGGTTTAATGCGAAAATTAAAAAACCTATGGAACCTTATTTGCATGCTAGTAGCAATGATATTAGTATGAACGCTTTGAACACCATTGTTGCTAATGATATGGAAAATTCTAAGCTTGGGGAGGTCGGTTTTGATGAAAATGATCTCTTTAGCCCTCCGGGTATTGAGGAGAAAGTTTATGTTGATTATGATATGCCTCCCATATATGATGATTATAATGATAGTGGTCTTTTTGTGCCGCCTACTATGGAGGATAAATTTAATTATGATTATACTATGCCTCCTACACTTGATGAGAATAATAATGATAGCTACTTTGTTGAATTTGCTCCCACTACAATTAATAAGAATGACAATGCTTATGTTGGGAGTAGTAATTATTTTATGCATGAAACTCATGATAAGAATGCTTTATGTGATAGTTATATTGTTGAATTTGTTCATGATGCCACTGAAAGTTATTATGAGAGAGGAAAATATGGTTGTAGAAGTTTTCATGTTACTAAAACACCTCTCTATATGATGAAATTTTTGAAGTTACACTTGTTTTATCTTTCTATGCTTGTTGCATTATGCTTCATGAATTTGTTTATTTACAAGATTCCTATGCATAGGAAGCATGTTAGGCTTAAATTTGTTTTGAATTTGCCTCTTGATGCTCTCTTTTGCTTCAACTACTATTTCTTGCGAGTGCATCATTAAAACTGCTGAGCTCATCTTAATGGCTATAAAGAAAGCACTTCTTGGGAGATAACCCATGTGTTTATTTTACTACAGCAATTTTGTTTTATATTTGAGTCTTGGAAGTTGTTTACTACTGTAGCAACCTCTCCTTATCTTTATTTTATTGCATTGTTGTGCCAAGTAAAGTCTTTGATTGTAAAGTGAATACTAGATTTGGATTACTGCGCAGAAACAGATTTCTTGCTGTCACGAATTTCAATATGCCTCTCTGTAGGTCACTCAGAAAAATCTGCCAATTTACGTGCGTGATCCTCAGATATGTACGCAACTTTCATTCAATTTGAGCATTTTCATCTGAGCAAGTCTGGTGCCTCTTTAAAATTCGTCTTTACGGACTGTTCGTTTTGACAGATTCTGCCTTTTATTTCGCATTGCCTCTTTCGCTGTGTTGGATGGATTTCTTTGTTCCATTACCTTCCAGTAGCTTTGAGCAATGTCCAGAAGTGTTAAGAATGATTGTGTCACCTCGGAATATGTTAATTCTTGATTATGCACTAACCCTCTAATGAGTTTGTTTCGAGTTTGGCGTGGAGGAAGTTTTCAAGGGTCAAGAGAGGAGGATGATACAATATGATCAAGAAGAGTGAAAAGTCTAAGCTTGGGGATGCCCCCGTGGTTCATCCCTGCATATTTCAAGAAGACTCAAGCATCTAATCTTGGGGATGCCCAAGGCATCCCCTTCTTCATCGACAACTTATCAGGTCATTTCTCTTGAAACTATATTTTTATTCAGTCACATCTTATGTACTTTACTTGGAGCGTATGTTTTTTTTTGTTTGAATAAAATATGATCCATCATGCTTGTGTGGGAGAGAGACACGCTCCGCTGTTGCATATGAACACATGTGTTCTTAGTTCTATCTTTAATGTTCATGGCGAAGGTTGAAACTGCTTCGTTCATAGTTATATGGTTGGAAACAGAAAATGCCGCATGTGGTAAATGGTTTAATGTCTTAAATAATGTGATACTTGGCAATTGTTGTGCTCATATAGATTATGTTTAAGCTCTTGCATCATGTACCTTGTACCCATTAATGAAGAACTACATAGAGCTTGTTAAAATTTGGTTTGCATGATTGGTTTCTCTAGAGTCTAGATATTTTCTGGTTAAGGTGTTTGAACAACAAGGAGACAATGTAAAGTCTTATAATAATTACAATATGTTCATATGTAAGCTTTGCTGCACCTTTTATACTTGAGTTTGCTTCAAACATCCTTGCTAGCCTAGCCTTGTATTGAGAGGAATTCTTCTCGTGCATCCAAATCCTTGAGCCAAAAACCATGCCATTTGTGTCCACCATACCTACCTACTACATGGTATTTCTCTGCCATTCCAAAGTACATTACTTGAGTGCTACCTTTAAAATTCTATCCTTTGTCTTTGCAATATATAGCTCATGGGAAAATAGCCTTAAAAACTATTGTGGTGAAGAATATGTAGCTATGTATCTTATTTCTTAATAAGTTTCTTGTTGAGCGGTAACCATGTTTCTGGGGACGCCACCAACTAATACACCTTTGTTGAATATCATGTGAGTTGCTATGCATGTTCGTCTTGTCTGAAGTAAGGGCGATTTTCATGATCAAATGGTTTGAGTATGCATATTGTTAGAGAAGAACATTGGGCCGCTAACTAAAGCCATGAATCATGGTGGAAGTTCAGTTTGGACACTAATCCTCAATCTCTTATGAGTATATTATCTGTTGTTGAATGCTTATGCATTAAAGAGGAGTCCATTATCTGTTGTCTATGTTGTCCCGGTATAGACGTCTAAGTTGAGAATAATAAAAAGCGAGAAATCCAATGCGAGCTTTCTCCTTAGACCTTTGTACAGGCGGCATAGAGGTACCCCTTTGTGACACTTGGTTGAAACATATGCTATGCAATGATAATCCAGTTAATCCAAGCTAATTAGGACAAGGTGCGAGCACTATTGGTAATCTATGCATGAGGCTTGCAACTTATAGGATATCTTATACATAAGACATATGCTTTATTACTACCGTTGACAAAATTGTTTCTTGTTTTCAAAATGAAAAGCTCTAGCACAAATATAGTAATCAATGCTTCCCTCTGCGAAGGGCCATTCTTCTACTTTATGTTGAGTCAGTTTACCTACTTCTTTCTATCTTAGAAGCAAACACTTGTGTGAACTGTGTGCATTGATTCTTACATGTTTACTTATTGCACTTGTTATATTGCTTTATGTTGACAATTATCCATGAGATATACATGTTACAAGTTGAAAGCAATTGCTGAAACTTAATCATCCTTTGTGTTGCTTCAATGCCTCTTACTAAGAATCTATTGCTTTATGAGTTAACTCTTATGCAAGACTTATTGATGCTTGTCTTGAAAGTATTATTCATGAAAAGTCTTTGCTATATGATTCATTTGTTTACTCATTATCTTCATCATTGCTTCGAATCGCTGCATTCATCTCATATGCTTTACAATAGTATGATCAAGATTATGATAGCATGTCACTTCGAAATTATCTTTGTTATCGTTTACCTACTTGAGGGCGAGTAGGAACTAAGCTTGGGGATGCTTGATACGTCCCAAACGTATCTATAATTTCTTATGTTCCATGCTACTTTTATGATGATACTCACATGTTTTATACACATTATATGTCATATTTATGCGTTTTCCGGAACTAACCTATTGACGAGATGCCGAAGGGCCAGTTCTTTGTTTTCTAGCTGTTTTTGGTTTCAGAAATCCTAGTAAGGAAATATTCTCGGAATCGGACGAAATCAATGCCCAGCATCCTATTTTTCCACGAAGCTTCCAGAACACCCGAGAGCCACCAGAGGGGAGCCCTGGTGGGCCCAGATGCGTGGCCAGGGGGTGGGCCGCGCCCCCCTATTGTGTCACCGCCTCGTCAGCCTTCCGACTCCGCCTCTTCGCCTATTTAAAGGTCCCTAACCTAAATCTTCGATACGAAAAAACCCACGGTACGAGAAACCTTCCAGAGCCGCCGCCATCGCGAAGCCAAGATCTAGGGGACATGAGTCTCTGTTCCGGCACGCCGCCGGGACGGGGAAGTGCCCCCGAAAGGCTCCTCCATCTACACCACCGCCATCTTCATCAACGCTGCTGTCTCCCATGAGGAGGGAGTAGTTCTCCATCGAGGCTAAGGGCTGTACCGGTACCTATGTGGTTAATCTCTCTCCTATGTACTTCAATACAATGATCTCATGAGCTGCCTTACATGATTGAGATCCATATGATGAGTTTGTAATCTAGATGTCGTTATGCTATTCAAGTGGATTTTACTTATGTGATCTCCGGAGACTCCTTGTCCCACGTGTGTAAAGGTGACGAGTGTGTGCACCGTGTGGGTCTCTTAGGCTATATTTTACAGAATACTTATTCACTGAGTTATGATTTGAGTTGGATGTCTCTATGAAATTGTTGTGTGTTAGTACCTCCTATGAATGCTCAAAGTGACAGCGTGGGGTGTTCATTAGTACTTGGGAATGCATCTTTAACGTTTGCCTACATGATGAATTAGTGTTCGTTATCTTGCCAGAGAGTAATTCAGAGTAGCATAGTGAAGTGCTTATTTATATCCCTTTATGATTACAAAGTTGAGAGTGTCCACTAGTGAAAGTATGATCCCTAGGCCTTGTTTTCAAATACTGCAATCATCGTTTACTTACCGTTCCACTGCATGTTTACTTGCTGCAATATTACTACCATCAACTGCACGCCACTAAGCTATTTTCTGCCGCCGTTACTACTGCTCATATTCATTCATACCACCTGTATTTTACTATCTCTTCGCCGAACTAGTGCACCTATACATCTGACAAGTGTATTAGGTGTGTTGGGGACACAAGAGACTTCTTGTATCATGATTGCAGGGTTGCTTGAGAGGGATATCTTTGACCTCTTCCTCCCTGAGTTCGATAAACCTTGGGTGATCCACTTAAGGGAAACTTGCTGCTGTTCTACAAACCTCTGCTCTTGGAGGTCCAACACTGTCTACAAGAATAGAAACACCCGTAGACATCACTTGGCATTGCCATTGTCCATGATTGTGCTTGAAGTTGGTCTTCCCAAGCGCAAGCACCATGATGGACTTGACAATGAAAAGTCCATGAAAGTGCTTGTGCTTGGCATTGCCATTGTCCATGATGATCTTGTTATGATTGTCGTGGCCATCATGGACTTGATCTTGTCATTGCTATTGGACCTCAGCAATGCCAAGTATCGCTAACGTTTTGCATTGTCATTGCATCTGCAGAACTGGCCCTTCCTAGAAATGTTCTCGGAAGGCCCCATACTGGACGCAATGGACATGGCCGTCCGGGTGCAGCTTCTTGACCCCAATAAAGGGTTCATGGAAGCGCACTGGCAGATCACTGCGCCAAGGGTTCACGCTGGCCGTCCTGTTGACCTGGGTCATGCTCCTAGGCAGTCGGCGCTCTTCGTGCAGGTGGAGAGCCCGGAACTCCTTGCCCTCGTCGTGCCGCCTGATAACGCGTGAAGCACACGTCCGTTGGGAACCCCAAGAGGAAGGTGTGATGCGTACAACAGCAAGTTTTCCCTCAGTAAGAAACCAAGGTTATCGAACCAGTAGGAGTCAAGGGCCACGTGAAGGTTGTTGGTGACGGAGTGTAGTGCGGCGCAACACCGGGATTCCGGCGCCAACGTGGAACCTGCACAACACAATCAAAATACTTTGCCCCAACTTAACAGTGAGGTTGTCAATCTCACCGGCTTGCTGTAAACAAAGGATTAAACGTATGGTGTGGAGAATGATGTTTGTTTGCGAAGAACAGTAGAGAACAGAGTTTGAAGTAGATTGTATTTCAGATGTAAAAGAATGGATCGGGGTCCACAGTTCACAACTGGTGTCTCTTCCAATAAGAAATAGCATGTTGGGTGAACAAATTACAGTTGGGCAATTGACAAATAGAGAGGGCATAACAATTCACATACATATCATGATGACTAATATGAGATTTAATCAGGGCATTACGACAAAGTACATAGACCGCTATCCAGCATGCATCTATGCCTAAAAAGTCCACCTTCAGGTTAGCATCCGCACCCCTTCCGGTATTAAGTTGCAAACAACAGACAATTGCATTAAGTATGGTGCGTAATGTAATCAACACAAATATCCTTAGACAAAGCATTGATGTTTTATCCCTAGTGGCAACAGCACATCCACAACCTTAGAACTTTCTTTCACTGTCCCAGATTCAATGGAGGCATGAACCCACTATCGAGCATAAATACTCCCTCTTGGAGTCACAAGTATCAACTTTGCCAGAGCCTCTACTAGCAACGGAGAGCATGCAAGAACATAAACAACACATATATGATAGATCAATAATCAACTTGACATCGTATTCCATATTCATCGGATCCCAACAAACACAACATGTAGCATTACAAATAGACGATCTTGATCATGATAGGCAGCTCACAAGATCTAACATGATAGCACAATGAGGAGAAGACAACCATCTAGCTACTGCTATGGACCCATAGTCCAAGGATGAACTACTCACACATCAGTCCGGAGGCGATCATGGTGATGTAGAGTCCTCCGGGAGATGATTCCCCTCTCCGGCAGGGTGCCGGAGGCGATCTCCTGAATCCCCCGAGATGGGATTGGCGGTGGCGGCGTCTGTGGAACTTTTTCGTATCGTGGCTCTCGGTAATAGGGTTTTCGCGACGGAGAGTTTAAGTAGGCGGAAGGGCAGAGTCGGAGGGCTGACGAGGGGCCCACACCATAGGGCGGCGCGGGCCCCCCTTGGCCGCGCCGCCTTGTGGTCTGGCCACCTCGTGGCCCCACTTCGTATGCTCTTCGGTCTTCTGGAAGCTCCGTGGAAAAGTAAGACCCTGGGCGTTGATTTTGTCCAATTCCGAGAATATTTCCTTTGTAGGATTTCTGAAAACAAAAACAGCAGAAAACAGGAACTGGCACTTCGTCATCTTGTCAATAGGTTAGTGCCGGAAAATGCAAATAAATGATGTAAAGTGTGTATAAAACAAGTGAGTATTGTCATAAAAGTAGCATGGAACATAACAAATTATAGATACGTTTGAGACGTATCACCGCCCTACATGGAGCAACTCCTGATCACCAAGTACAAGCTGAAGAACAATGGCCCGCTGGTGAAGGTGTGCTTGTACATGGGCCCGCACTGCGAGTAGAAGGTGAAGCTCCAGTGGACGGGCCAGCGCGTCGGCTTCATCAAGTCCTGGAGCGAGTTCAGCCGGCTTTTACTCCGCATCGACGACACGATCGTCTTCACCCCTCAGGACGACGGCTTCAAGGTTGACGTCTCCAGGAAGGAGACTTCCTGCTCCAACATCTTCGGCTATAAGAGGCATTGCGAGGGCCCTTATGTTGATCCTCACCGTTAAGGTGCTGGTGCTTGATCCTTGTCTCTGCTTATGTCTGATCATCCCCGTCAGTAGTTGTGCTGGCCTCTAGGAGGCTGTTAAACACTTGCCTTTGTGAATATGTGATTGTAATGTTGGCATGTAGAGGCTGATGAATATTGCTTTTGGACCTGGGTAGTCTGCCCCAGGTTTAAGTAGGTGCCTTATCACTCTGATGCTAGATTAGGTACTAAGTACTCTGTTCTGTTCGTTAACTGTGTGTTGTGCTTATGATCGTATTTGACCTCTTTTGTCTGCAGTTATGTGATGGTAAGGTCACCATATTTGAATGTGGTGAGGAGAAGCTTTGTCGGGGTGCCCAAAATAGCAACCAAACACATGTGCTGTGGCTGAACAGAGATGGACCACTTTATCCAGACATCCAAACAACCTGCACTTCTGTTCGGGTCATGCAACACATGCTGCCAACGATGGGCCAAATATGGCCCGTGGCCCGTTCACGACGCGCAGAGACGCCAGTCTCGCTACACCAGTGATGCTGAAATCCGACCCAGCCTGCCAAACGTGCCCTATATTTCTCTCGGTAGACTAGCTAATGGGACCTGCTTCCCATATATGATAAGCAAACTGATGAATAATGTATCAACTGTAACATACATGCAAACGAAACAACATGTATTTTCCTACATATATGTTTCATGTAGATACAAACTTACTACCCCCTCTGATCCAAAATTCAAATTCAAACTTACAAGTATTATAAATCGGATGGAGTAGTTTTTAGCATCTTGTCCGTGGATTCTATACAACACGTACGTGATCACTCTCTGCTAGGCATCCATTTCACCGCAGTTAGAGCAACTCTAGCAGATCACATAACTCTCAACCTGTAAAAACGGGAGCATAGAGCACGGTAAACGTAATTTAAGGGCCAAAAACACATCACGCGGAGCAAATCCTCTAAAACGAAACACAAAAACAACATCTTTACAAATATGCCAATGACAGGCGTGTCAGGTTTACCCCCTTCCTTCCTCCACTTTCTTTCTCTTCACCACAGCAGCCCCTGCATCCACCCCGCACCGCGGCCCCTTCACTTGTCAGCGCCGGCCGCCCCTCCACCCGCCTCGCCGGCCGCGCAAGCCCTGCCAGAGCACCGCCCTGCCTTCGCCCCAACGCCCCCACCCCTATGCAGTTGTCCACTTCGGCCGCCCCTCCACCCCGCTAGCGCCGGCCGCCCCTCCACCTGCTCGTGCTCGCTCCGCGCTCGACCTGCCCCTACTTGACCTAGGGGAGGTTTGCGGCGCCAGTGGTGGTTGCTTGGCTAGGAGGCGGAGGCCGTGGACACTCTGGGCGGCGGCGGTGGTGGTGGACCGGCTCGGCAGCGGCGGTGGTGTCTACGGCCGAAGTTTTACCGGAATTTGGCCGGACTCCGGCAAGTTGACGAGCGGAAGCAGTTCGTCGAGCTAAAATTTATGTCACGCGGAAATGCGGGGAGGAGTACAGGCTGCACACGGTTTGGCCCCACAACCTTTGTGTATACAAGTCGTGTGGGGATTTTCTCTGTGCCCTGTAAATGTTTTTATGGGTCGCGCGTGTTTACGGGATCTGATGCGCCCATTTTTCTCCGGAAACTGAAAACCAGCGGTTATTTTACGGTTTTGCCTTATTTACCGGATTTGGTAGATTTTCTAAGAAAAAAAGATCCATGAAGCCAAAATTCGTGGGCCCGATTGACAAAAAAGCAGGGGTCGATGCTAGTATTTCGATACGTATCTAGTCTCTTACTATTTTATGATATTATTGCTGACAATCAATACATATCATGTTGGTATTTTAGCATGATATTCGATATGTATATAACTACTTTTTGTTCTTTTGTGCCACCAGTAATCCACTATACGTACCAATCATGCTAACTTGACAGAAAACTCATACTTGTGTTTTCAGCCTCTTGTTTTCTTTAGAAAAGAGTTTTTTTTGTGCATGCACCAGTCGAATATAAGACTTGATGCACACATTCGTTTTATTTATTGTCTAATTTATTACCAATGCAAAAAATAGTAAGAAATAACTCATGCATCTTCGTGGTCACTGTGTTTGGCCGCGGTGAAATCCATGCTCGGCTGTAGCCAACTGAACAAGGCGACGCCCGCAGGCGCCGTTTCCTTCTTGAACGCGTGTTCATGGCCTTCACTGTGCCTCCCCTCCCCTCGAATACCGGGGAAACCCTAGGTGTGGTGACCAGACCTGGTGGTGGCACCAAGATGTTGTTATCTTCTTGAAGACGTCATCTAGGCCATGAGGGGAGAGGCCAATGCGACAATTGGAGTCAGAGGCATTGATGTGTTGCCAGTGTTGGCTGCCACCCTGGGCTTGTGCTTCCAAGGCACAATGTATGGCTTTTCAACATATCTTGTTTGGAGTGTTCCCGGAGTCCGTCAAGATCCTACTTCCTTCCCGCTGACTCCTCTTGGCACATGAGGGGAAGTACGTTGGTCTGGGTTATCTTGGAGTCAAGGTTGTGCTACGGCATGTCTTGATTGGTTCGTGACGCGGTCCTGAAGTCATATGCTCCTCTTCTCGTCATTCTTGGTTGGATGTTGGGAAAGGCGAGTCGTTTATCATCGGGTTTGTAGAGGGTGTGTAGTTTGCCGCTTGGCATTGTATCATGGAGTGGAGTTGTGGCCTTCTTGGTGTTGTATCGTGGATTAGAGTTGTAGCCATTTTGGCGTTGCATCGTTTGTCTTTGGTCTTTCTTCTATACAATTGATACACCTTCCGATCCGTATTCTCGAAAAAATCATATAGGAATTCATATGAACCAAAGTTTGTCTGATTTCACCACCAAAAGAGCAAAAGATTCTAAAAAAATGTATGAGTGGATTTTAGATTTCCTGTAAAATTTAATGCAAATTATTTAAATCCTACAAATTTTCTGCCCAAATCCTTCGAAACAAATAGGCCCTAATGGTATTTTGAACGGATACCCATATGAATAAACTCAAAAATGTAAGAGATTGGCATTCTGGCCCATGTGACTACAGGTGGGTTAATGGCTAGTCCACTAGCACATGTGCGTTTGGGCTGGCTTCTGCGAAGCATGAATGTTACTATTTTCGCATGGTAATTAGCAGGATGAGGGTGAAGTATATCACAAAGCTCAGCCAAATGTCAAATCCAACTACTCTCTCCGATCTATATTAGTTGATGCTAAAATTGATGTATCTACAACTAAAATATGTCTAAATACATCTATATTAGCATCAAGTAATATGAATCAGAGAAGTATTTTTAATCAAAAATTTAGGAAAAACAATATCTATATCTACAATATGAAATGGATACTCTGAGAAAATATACTTATAGTGAATCTATTGATATTGATTTACTATTGTAGATGTTTATATTTTTTTGTAAAAACTTGGTCTAAGTTAGAAGACGTTGACTTTTAACTAGCCTTAGACGCCTTATATTTTGGTACGTAGAAAGTACACTAGCACTAGTTTGTCGGTCTATTTTTAGGTTTAATTGCACCCAGCGCGCCATGTCTCTCATATTTTACTTCACACTCATTTTCTCTCATCTACTTCCTCCGGTGTGAACTAAAATCCGACACTTATTATGGATCGGAGGGGACAAATGATTTAAACTAAAACCCGATACTTATTATGGATCAGAGGGTGCAAGAAGAGTATGTATCAGCCCAACACTGTGCTTCTCTTTGATCATAAGGGCACGTGCAATAAGGTGGCATAGGATATTTGATGAGTTGGAGAAGGGAGAATAGAGAAAGAGGACCTCAGCTAAAAGATGATTTCTCAGAAAATAATACAATTTTCCCATTGTACTATATGCCATCCCTTAGCGACATAATTTAGTACTAAAATTTAATTGACTCTAATTGATTGCAAGGGACGACAATAAGAAATCATGCATTGTACATGTTATAGTTATTGTCTTCTCTAGGTGATGTGGCAGGCTAACGAAAGATGTGCGTTATCTACCATAGTGCCCTAACCCGGCTAAAAAACAGGATCTTGTCTCACATTTCCACATCATCTACTAGTAGTCTACTACCAACATCATGTTTTAGCTCCCCCCAGGAAAACAAGCCTTATTAAAAGATCTCGACCTTTATATCAATTAGAAATTTGTCCTAACTTTGTGCTAAGTATTTCGTTAATTTTCATTAGTTAAGCTTGCTAATTAAACGTGATTGCAAATTTTCGTCTTAATTGAGCATCAGATTTCCCCAAGTTCGTTTTGGTGGCTGAGCCCGTTCATCGCAGATCCTAATTTAGATGATGCTAATGGAGACAAATGGTTGTTAGATTTTTAGAGTGTTGTTTCTCACTAGTGGAGAAAAGGCCTAATATCGCGGGTCGTAAGCCCCTTTTGTCGCGGGCGGCCAGCCGCGACAACGGAGGCGGGATAAAAGGTCCACCCTTTTGTCGCGGGTCGCTTACCACCCGCGACATATGGTCCACCACGTGGCCGCGGGGCGACCAGGGGACACACCCTTTTGTCGTTGGCGGTATTACCACCCGCGACAAAAGGACCTCTACTTGGCGCGCGCAGAACGCTGCTGCTTTAGGTTTTGAGGGGTGCAGCACCCCCCTCCCCCCTCCCCCACCGCCACCGCCCCCCCCCTTTTATTTAATTATTTCATTTTAAAATAAAAGTTGCATATATTTGTATGCTACTACAAGTTGTACACGTTCATTCATTATATATAGATCGAGCAAACAAATATTGAAAGCAAAAGTCTTTTCGTAGATTCCCCTTACACATATACATGGAGCTCACTACTACCGGGACTAAAGCCCGTCGTCTATTCGAACTATTACATGGGGATCATTTGTTGCGCCTATTTGGACTAAACAAGCCGTTGTCGTCTATTACTTCTCTAATCAGAAGTCCCACCAGTTCCTCCATAATTCCTAGTATGTGTTCGTGTGGTTGGAGCTTCTCCCGCATGAAGTCGACCTATATAGGAAAATGAGATGAATGTGACTATATCAATCTTGATAACGAAATATTGACGATAATAAATTAAAGTTGTGAATGTTATTGCTTACATTGAATCAATTATCGTTGTGCTTCTCAGTGGTTAACATGCGAATGGACTCGCAAACGTAGTATCCACATAGATTCATCCCCTGTGGCTACTGGGTGCACGGTACAAGAGTAAATGTTAGCTTCTCTACGAAGTCACCCAAAGTATTCTTCTTGAAAGCTCTCCAAACCCTGCAAGGCAAAAAAATGATTGAATGAGTGGATAATTAATTGATATCTCACGAAAGATATAGCGTGGCAATGATTGAAATTACGCCTGGAGGATCTTCTGCAAGTCGCGGAACCCATCCAGGCCTCTACTCAATGGGTCCCTTACTTCAAATATTCCCAGATAAGGGAATAGTATTGTTTCTTGGAGTTGGTTTCAAGAAGGTCTACCCTTCTTTTCTTCTTGAGAGGAATCCCTGAATTCATATAACGTCGACGAGAGTGGATTACCTTGATCATGCTAATCCGTAGGGGATCAAGAAACAAACGTATAGTATACTTTCTCCGTCTCGCGAAGGCTATCTGGATTTATCAAAATTTGAATGTATCTATCCCAGACAACCTTTATGAGAGGGGAGTACGTGAAGGATCACACGCCACACAGTGCATGCCATTAAGTCAACGCATGAAACATCAGGTGATGTTTCACCCTCCTCAAATTAAGGTCAGTCCGCCGACATGCGTAAAACCAAGTCTACGAAAGACGTCAGATCAATCAAATGACGAGATACGCACACTCGGCAGCTACTGAATCCTTTCAGCGCTTATTATACTGAACTATTGTATCGTCTCCCCTTTGTTTCGGCATGCATGGCATGAATTCCCCTCACTTAATTGACTGCGTTGCATCCATCCATGATGCATGGCATGCAGCAGACAAACAACATAAAATTAAGGTTGCCACCAGATTATGCATGGATGTGCAGCATGCTACGTACGCACGTATAAGGCATCTCCAGCGGAGGACACAAACGGATGTGAACCGAACATGCGTATGTAGCTCGTTCCAGTGGACTGACGCATAGTGTTTGACCCGTTCGTTAAGACGTAAACGCGGTCCAAATATGTGGCACGTTTGTGTCTGCGCGGACGCAGTGGTCATCCGCACGCTTCTCGCACAGGCCCGCCTGGCGCGGCATAACTTACGAGCGGCGCGCTGCAGCTTTTCAGGGCCGCGTTAATGGCGCGACTCGGCTTCCGCGCGCGTGCGCTGGTGGACGGTGTCGCAGTGGCAGGACATTGAAGGTGACATGGGGTCTGAGCCTTTTACTTCTCCTTGCTACTCCTTGAGTACTCTGACTCGGCGGCATACTTTCCTATTACGTTACGTCATCTGGTTTTCTATGACAATGGGAAGTGGACTCAGGGGCTGGCTCTACGACTAACCTCCTAACCAATCTGTCACACGATCGGGCAATTCGTTAAACGATATCTGTATTATGAGTACCTCTTCTGAACCATACCGCTCTTCTGGTAAACGGTCTGAATCAGTCAAAAATGAGTTCCTTCTTCAAATCCATCGGTCACATCCGCCCTGCTGTCTCAATCGGTCGAACTGTATCGGTCAACTATAGGAAACTGGCTTGGTAAAGGTCAACGGTCCTGGCGCCCATTTTCTCAACCACACCATTGCCAGAGTCCGCCGTATCCACCCGACCGATGCCATGGGGAAGAAATCTTAGCCGTTCCGCAAAACCAAGAACGATCATGAGACTAGCGGCTCGCGGTCCGGCAAGAAGCCACAGGTCGGGCGGTAGGTCCTCAACGAGTTCCCATGCCGCCTCTGGGAGGAAAACCGGCCGCGGTGCCATGGCCGGACGCTAACCTCCCTGGAGGAGACTGGTACCTCAACTCCAGGCACGTGCCGTTCCCCTCGTGCCACACGTTAGCCGAAAGCGTCGTAACAAGGTGCGCCGCCGCCGAGCCATCTTGCCAACCGATCTGCGAGAAGATCCGGCGTACACACCCAACTCCTACAACTGGATCTCGTTCGGGACGTGGGAGTTCGACGCGCACCGCCGAGCGGGATACCTTGGCGACCTCGACTACTTTGACCGCGAGATCGCCGCGTAAGAAGACGAGAACGAAAACAACGACGAGGATGAGGACGACGAGGACGACGAGGACACTTTACCTGTCTCTCTGTTTTTATTTTATTTTTTCTTGTCTAGTTTATTTATGCTTAGTTTATTTCTATTTAGTTGTGTTTTTTTAGTTTACTTTTATCTTATTTTGTTTTTCTTATATACCAAAAATCCATAAAAATTTGAAAAACCGAAAATCTAAAAAACTGTTGTTATGGATGAACATGCTAGAACCTCTATGGAAGTATTTATAAAGTATAGAGAACCATATGACGGTAAAGTCATGAGAGGCGTGTTAAAACAGTTGAATCAAATTGCTGAAATTTTGCTTAAATATCATGATATAAATTGTTGCTCTGAATAGGATACTAAACATCTTAAATTTCAATGTGGCTTTAGTAAAGACGTTTTAATTGTGAACTATCATTGGAATAACTATATTCATCTTGAATCTGAAGAAGTAGAAAAATTTGTTTTATTTAAGGGAGCTTCTGAAATAGATTCCTTAATGTAAAAAAATTATGAAACCTGTGTTGCTTGTAATAACCTTAAAGATATGGTCTCTTCTATCCTTGATTATTGCATAGAAAATTTCAGCAATATTTTTTATATCATTGATTGTAAAGAGAGACTCAGTCATGCACAAAAATGTATACACAATTTACAGGAACCTGTGGAAGAAAAATTACTGAACCTGAAAGCTCATTAGATGAAAAAGAGGAGGAGAGTGATGAACAAAAGGAGGAAGAATGGATTAGCTACCCGTGCTTACCTTCTAATGAGAGTAACTCTTTGTCTTTTACACTATTTGATTATCCCCCATGCTTATCAAAGGAGGATGAATGTTATGTTCATGTGGATTCTCTTGAAATAATTACTATGAGTAAAACTTCTGATAATAATTATGCTCCTGTTATCTATGATAATCCATGCTATTTTTATAAATCGTATGATAATCCTTTATTTGTTCCTAACTTCAAAATGCATGGTACTAAAGAGTTTTTCTTAGAAAATGTTTATGATAAAGCTCTAGATGATGGTCCTATATTGGCTGATAATATTAATTGTCCTACTATTGAAAATGGGATTAGAGGGGTCTTGACTTTATCTTGGAGCCCCATACCTCTTAATAATGATCAATCATCTTGTTATAAAATTGTTAAAAGTGAGTTTGAATGTTTCAATTCCACTATTTTTGAGCTTGATAAAAATTATGTGTTTGTAGATCATGAAAAGCATGATTTATGTGATAGTTATATTGTTGAGTTTATTCATGAATCATGATGCTACTAAAAATTATTATGAGAGAGGAAAATATGGTTGTAGAAGTTTTCATGGTACTAAAACACCTCTCTATATGCTGAAAGTTTTGAAGTTACTCTTGTTTTATCTTCTTATGCTTACCACTTTGTTTTCGTGAATTTATTTGTGTATAAGATTTCTATGCATAGAAAGTGGGTTAGACTTTAACGTGTTTTGAATTTGCTTCTTGATGCTCCTTTTACTTCATTTTCTATTTTCATGAGAGCATCATTAAAACTATCAAGCCTAGCTAAAAGGCATTAAAGAAAAGCGCTTATGGGAGACAACCCATTGTTTTATTTCTGTAATTTTTCTTTTGTTGAGTCTTGCAAGTTGCTACCTCTGTAATAACCTCTCCTTATACTTTTTATTTCGTTTTTGTGCCAAGAATATCCTCCAATAGGAAGAAAGTAAGACTTGGGGAGTTGCTGTCCTGAAACAGATTCTGTGTTGTCAAAAAAACAATCGTATTCCCAGCCAGAACGTCGGATTGATCTGATAATATTTGAGAATATGCCCCAGGTTATTATCTAACTTTCGTTAGTTTTACCTTTTTCGATTTGAGCAGCGGAAGATTTTTGAACAAATCGATCTTTACCTGTTGTTCTGTTTTGACAGATTTCTACCACCACTTGCATTTGCCTCTTAATAGTTTTCTTTCTTTTTGAGTTCTTTTGAGAGAAAGAGCTTTTTAAAGAAGTTTCTACAGTATATAATGTTTTAATGGATGTTTGACTTATTTTAGAACTGAACCAACTGGATTTTTTATTTTGATTGCACTAATGATCGTGATGAAAATTCTGTGAAGTTTTGTATGAAGAAAGTTTCAAGTGTAGGGAGAGAAGAATAATGTGATGAGATGAAGTATGGACAAAAGTTCAATCTTGGGGATTCTCATGTCACCCCAAGAAATATCCAAGAGGTACAAGCGTCAAAGCTTGGGGATGCCCAAGGCATCCCCTTCTTCATCAATAAAGTATCAGGTCATCTTTCAAGACGCTATATTTTTATTGTTTCATATGATATGTGTTGTTCTTGGAGCGTCTTTTTTTTTTAGTTTCTTGTGTTTTGTTTTATGTAGCATATGGTTGGATCCCAACATATTTTTTTTGGAGAATGACACACTCCGTTTTAATTGCATAGAACACTCTAGTTTTCACTGATATTGTTCTGCGAGTGTTCTATTTTGCTAGTACTGCCTTTAGCTCTGGTTTTTCACTCGTATTTTGCTCAGATCTTGTTAGTTTTCTTTAGTTGGGTATGATTATCTCTCTGGTATTTATTTATTATTTTCTATGAGAGTTGTTTCAAATAAGTTGATTGGTGTTGGAGACGAGTAAAATGTTTCATGCTTATAGTGATGCAAAAGGGAGTTTGTTTAGACCGTGGCATAGACTTTAGCATGTCATGTTAGATGTTATTTTAATTATATGATTAGTAGTTATTGTTGTAGAATGACTTGTCTTAAATATCTGAGAGTCCTTAATGTGCCATTGAAAGAACCATGTGTTGTTTCCATCAAACAAAAGCATAATGTTGTGGTATTCTCCTTTGATGTTGTTATTGGGTCGACTTGGCACATGCTTAAACCATGTTATGACTACAAACCAGTCCCCTTAAGCCTCTATGATCATTTAGTTTTTGACTTGTAATATCACTTTATGCTTTGATTAATACTCCCTCCGTTCCTTTCTATAGTGCCTATATATTTTTGTCATTTGTTTCAGAATATAAGATTTTAGCTTAGCTTTTTTTCAATTACCCCCTCCCCGTTCAGCTCCAAAATCATTCAGCCCCCAAAATTGTTATGGTAAGTTAGGAAGATATGGATTTCCCAAATTTTACGTTGATCTCAAATCGTTCAGCTAGGGGTCTTGTCTAAAAAATACTCTTGCGCTAATTTCCGTGCCAAAAAATAATAGGCACTATAGAATGGAACGAGAGGAGTAATTTTTTGTCGCTATGCTTGATTATGGCCATTATTGCTATTTTAGTTGGTCGCTCCCAGTCTTTTGCTAGCGTTCAACTGTACCGAGAATGAGCTCTACTCGTGCATCCAACTCCCAGCAACCAAAGTTTTTCAATTGTGTCAACCATACCTACCTATATGTGGTATTTCACCGCCACTTCAAAGTAAATTTCTTGTGTGCCTAGCCCACTTAAATTAAATGCATAATCAAAATCTCCTAACACTATGTACTTGAGAAATCATGAACTTAGCATGTTCAAACAAAGGAGAAGATGAACTTTATTGTTCTCTCTATGGGAGCCGCTCTTGAAGCCATTAAACATGAAGGGATGATAGATCATTTGATGCCATTCCTTGACATAGACATACATACTTCTCAAAATATATTTTCAACACCTCTATTTGATGCCATTCCTTGACATAGACACCATCTATTATATTTGAAAAGCATGATTTATGTGATAGTTATATTGTTGAGTTTATTCATGAATCATGATGCTACTAAAAATTATTATGAGAGAGGAAAATATGGTTCTAGAAGTTTTCATGATAGTTATATTGTTGAGTTTATTCATGAATCATGTTGCTACTAAAAATTATTATGAGAGGGGAAAATATGGTTGTAGAAGTTTTCATCGCCGTTCGGCCGACCACGTGCTCCTCGGCAGCCGACAACACCATTGGCGCACTGCTTTCCGACCACGGCACCGGCGCCCTACGCCCCTACCAGACGACATACGCTCCGGATCCGCCTCCTCCTCCACCAGGATTTGGAGTGAGACCTCCTCGAGGACCTGCCGTCGTCTGTGCGCCTCCTCCTCTGCCGACTGGGCCGCTCTCGCTCCACCCAATCTTAAGTACTCTCAATTGCTCCATCATCTGATAGATGGTAGTGTAGATCACATAGTTGTTCGAACGCTCCGATCGATGTGAATGTTGATAGGATTCAGCGCAATGTGCTTGAGTGCTTGACATTGACATTGTCCATTGTCCATGACAGTGCTTGAAATTGGCCATGCCAAGCTCAACACCATGATGGACTTAACAATCTCAAGTCCATGACAGTGCTTGAGCTTGGCATTGCCATTGTCCACAACAGTGCTTGAAGTTGGCCATGCCAAGCTCAAGCACCATGATGGACTTGACAATGTCAAGTCCATGATAGTGCTTGAGCTTGGCATTGCCATTGTCCATGATAGTGCTTGAAGTTGGCCATTCCAAGCTCAAGCACCATGATGGACTTGACAATGTCAAGTCCATGACAGTGCTTGAGCTTGGCATTGCCATTGTCCATGATTGTGCTTGAAGTTGGTCTTCCCAAGCGGAAGCACCATGATGGACTTGACAATGAAAAGTCCATGAAAGTGCTTGTGCTTGGCATTGCCATTGTCCATGATGATCTTGTTATGATTGTCGTGGCCATCATGGACTTGATCTTGTCATTGCTATTGGACCTCAGCAATGCCAAGTATCGCTAACGTTTTGCATTGTCATTGCATCTGCAGAACTGGCCCTTCCTAGAAATGTTCTCGGAAGGCCCCATACTGGACGCAAGGGACATGGCCGTCCGGGTGCAGCTTCTTGACCCCAATAAAGGGTTCATGGAAGCGCACTGGCAGATCATCTGCGCCAAGGGTTCACGCTGGCCGTCCCGTTGACCCGGGTCATGCTCCTAGGCAGTCGGCGCTCTTCGTGCAGGTGGAGAGCCCGGAACTCCTTGCCCTCGTCGTGCCGCCTGATAACGCGTGAAGCACACGTCCGTTGGGAACCCCAAGAGGAAGGTGTGATGCGTACAGCAGCAAGTTTTCCCTCGCAAGAAACCAAGGTTATCGAACCGATAGGAGTCAAGGGCCACGTGAAGGTTGTTGGTGACGGAGTGTAGTGCGGCGCAACACCAAGGATTCCGGCGCCAACGTGGAACCTGCACAACACAATCAAAATACTTTGCCCCAACTTAACAGTGAGGTTGTCAATCTCACCGGCTTGCTGTAAACAAAGGATTAAACGTATGGTGTGGAGAATGATGTTTGTTTGCGAAGAATAGTAGAGAACAGAGTTTGCAGTAGATTGTATTTCAGATGTAAAAGAATGGATCGGGGCCACAGTTCACAACTGGTGTCTCTTCCAATAAGAAATAGCATGTTGGGTGAACAAATTACAGTTGGGCAATTGACAAATAGAGAGGGCATAACAATTCACATACATATCATGATGACTAATATGAGATTTAATCGAGGCATTACGACAAAGTACATAGACCGCTATCCAACATGCATCTATGCCTAAAAAGTCCACCTTCAGAGTTAGCATCCGCTCCCCTTCCAGTATTAAGTTGCAAACAACAGTACAATTGCATTAAGTATGGTGCGTAATGTAATCAACACAAATATCCTTAGACAAAGCATTGATGTTTTATCCCTAGTGGCAACAAGACATCCACAACCTTAGAACTTTCCGTCACTCGTCCCGCATTCAATGGAGGCATGAACCCACTATCGAGCATAAATACTCCCTCTTGGAGTCACAAGTATCAACTTGGCCAGAGCCTCTACTAGCAACGGAGAGCATGCAAGAACATAAACAACACATATATGATAGATCAATAATCAACTTGACATTGTATTCCATATTCATCGGATCCCAACAAACACAACATGTAGCATTACAAATAGACGATCTTGATCACGATAGGCAGCTCACAAGATCTAACATGATAGCACAATGAGGAGAAGACAACCATCTAGCTACTGCTATGGACCCATAGTCCAAGGATGAACTACTCACACATCAGTCCGGAGGCGATCATGGTGATGTAGAGTCCTCCGGGAGATGATTCCCCTCTCCGGCAGGGTGCCGGAGGCGATCTCCTGAATCCCCCGAGATGGGATTGGCGGTGGCGGCGTCTCTGGAACTTTTTTCGTATCGTGGCTCTCGGTAATAGGGTTTTCGCGACGGAGAGTTTAAGTAGGCGGAAGGGCAGAGTCGGAGGGCTGACGAGGGGCCCACACCATAGGGCGGCGCGGGCCCCCCTTGGTCGCGCCGCATTGTGGTCTGGCCACCTCGTGGCCCCACTTCGTATGCTCTTCGGTCTTCTGGAAGCTCCGTGGAAAAGTAAGACCCTGGGCGTTGATTTCGTCCAATTCCGAGAATATTTCCTTTGTAGGATTTCTGAAACCAAAAACAGCAGAAAACAGGAACTGACACTTCGGCATCTTGTCAATAGGTTAGTGCCGGAAAATGCAAATAAATGATGTAAAGTGTGTATAAAACAAGTGAGTATTGTCATAAAAGTAGCATGGAACATAAGAAATTATAGATACGTTTGAGACGTATCACCGCCCTACATGGAGCAACTCCTGATCACCAAGTACAAGCTGACGAACAATGGCCCGCCGGTGAAGGTGTGCTTGTACATGGGCCCGCACTGCGAGTAGAAGGTGAAGCTCCAGTGGACGGGCCAGCGCGTCGGCTTCATCAAGTCCTGGAGCGAGTTCGCCGCCGGCTTTTACTCCGCATCGACGACACGATCGTCTTCACCCCTCAGGACGACGGCTTCAAGGTTGACGTCTCCAGGAAGGAGACTTCCTGCTCCAACATCTTCGGCTATAAGAGGCATTGCGAGGGCCCTTATGCTGATCCTCACCGTTAAGGTGCTCGGTGCTTGATCCTTGTCTCTCGCTTATGTCCGATCATCCCCGTCGCAGTTGTGCTGGCCTCTAGGAGGCTGTTAAACACTTGCCTTTGTGAATATGTGATTGTAATGTTGGCATGTAGAGGCTCGTTGAATATTGCTTTTGGACTCGGGTAGTCCGCCCCGGGTTTAAGTAGGTGCCTTATCACTCTGATGCTATATTAGGTACTAAGTACTCTGTTCTGTTCGTTAACTGTGTGTTGTGCTTATGATCGTATTTGACCTCTTTTGTCTGCAGTTATGTGATGGTAAGGTCACCATATTTGAATATGGTGAGGAGAAGCTTTGTCGGGGTGCCCAAAATGGCAACCAAACACATGTGCTGTGGCTGAACAGAGATGGACCACTTTATCCAGGCATCCAAACAACCTGCACTTCTGTTCGGGTCATGCAACACATGCTGCCAAACGATGGGCCAAATATGGCCCGTGGCCCGTTCACGACGCGCGCGAGACGCCGGCCTCGCTACACCAGATGATGCGAAATCCGACCCGACCTGCCAAACGTGCCCTATATTTCTCGTAGACTAGCTAATGGGACCCGCTTCCCATATATGATAAGCAAACCGATGAATAACGTATCAACCGTAACATACATGCAAACGAAACAACATGTATTTTCCTACATATATGTTTCATGTAGATACAAACTTACTACCCCCTCTGATCCAAAATTCAAATTCAAACTTACAAGTATTATAAATCGGATGGAGTAGTTTTTAGCATCTTGTCCGTGGATTCTATACAACACGTACGTGATCACTCTCTGCTAGGCATCCATTTCACAGCAGTTAGAGCAACTCTAGCAGATCACATAACTCTCAACCTGTAAAAACGCGAGCATAGAGCACGGTAAACGTAATTTAAGGGCCAAAAACACATCACGCGGAGCAAATCCTTTAAAACGAAACACTAAAACAACATCTTTACAAATATGCCAATGACAGGCGTGTCAGGTTTACCCCCTTCCTTCCTCCACTTTCTTTCTCTTCACCACAGCAGCCCCTGCATCCACCCCGCACCGCGGCCCCTCCACTTGTCAGCGCCGGCCGCCCCTCCACCCGCCTCGCTGGCCGCGCAAGCCCTGACAGAGCACCGCCCTGCCTTCGCCCCAACGCCCCCACCCCTGTGCAGTTGTCCACTTCGGCCGCCCCTCCACCCCGCTAGCGCCGGCCGCCCCTCCACCTGCTCGTGCTCGCTCCGCGCTCGACCTGCCCCTGCTTGACCTAGGGGTGGTTTGCGGCGCCAGTGGTGGTTGCTTGGCTAGGAGGCGGAGGCCGTGGACACTCTGGGCGGCGGCGGTGGTGGTGGACCGGCTCGGCAGCGGCGATGGTGTCTACGGCCGAAGTTTTACCGGAGTTTGGCCGGACTCCGGCAAGTTGACGAGCGGAAGCAGTTCGTCGAGCTAAAATTTCTGTCACGCGAAAATGCGGGGAGGAGTATAGGCTGCACACGGTTTGGCCCCGCAACCTTTGTGTATACAAGTCGTGTGGGGATTTTCTCTGTGCCCTGTAAATGTTTTTATGGGTCACGCGTGTTTACGGGATCTGATGCGCCCATTTTTCTCCGGAAACTGAAAACCAGCGGTTATTTTACGGTTTTGCCTTATTTACCGGATTTGGTAGATTTTCTGAGAAAAAAAGATCCATGAAGCCAAAATTCGTGGGCCCGATTGACAAAAAAGCAGGGATCGATGCTAGTATTTCGATACGTATCTAGTCTCTTACTATTTTATGATATTATTGCTGACAATCAATACATATCATGTTGGTATTTTAGCATGATATTCGATATGTATATAACTACTTTTTGTTCTTTTGTGCCACCAAGTAATCCACTATACGTACCAATCATGCTAACTTGACAGTAAAACTCATACTTGTGTTTTCAGCCTTTTGTTTTCTTTAGAAAAGAGTTTTTTTTGTGCATGCACCAGTCGAATATAAGACTTGATGCACACATTCGTTTTATTTATTGTCTAATTTATTACCAATGCAAAAAATAGTAAGAAATAACTCATGCATCTTCGTGGTCACGGTGTTTGGGCGCGGTGAAATCCATGCTCGGCTGTAGCCAACTGAACAAGGCGACGCCCGCAGGCGCCGTTTCCTTCTTGAACGCGTGTTCATGGCCTTCACTGTGCCTCCCCTCCCCTCGAATACCGGGGAAACCCTAGGTGTGGTGACCAGACCTGGTGGTGGCACCAAGATGTTGTTATCTTCTTGAAGACGTCATCTAGGCCATGAGGGGAGAGGCCAATGCGACAATTGGAGTCAGAGGCATTGATGTGTTGCCAGTGTTGGCTGCCACCCTGGGCTTGTGCTTCCGAGGCACAATGTATGGCTTTTCAACATATCTTGTTTGGAGTCTTCCCGGAGTCCGTCAAGATCCTACTTCCTTCCCGCTGACTCCTCTTGGCACATGAGGGGAAGTACGTTGGTCTGGGTTACCTTGGAGTCAAGGTTGTGCTACGGCATGTCTTGATTGGTTCGTGACGCGGTCCTGAAATCATATGCTCCTCTTCTCGTCATTCTTGGTTGGATGTTGGGAATGGCGAGTCGTTTATCATCGGGTTTGTAGAGGGTGTGTAGTTTGCCGCTTGGCATTGTATCATGGAGTGGAGTTGTGGCCTTCTGGGTGTTGTATCGTGGATTAGAGTTGTAGCCATTTTGGCGTTGCATCGTTTGTCTTTGGTCTTTCTTCTATACAATTGATACACCTTCCAGTCTGTATTCTCGAAAAAATCATATAGGAATTCATATGAACCAAAGTTTGTTTGATTTCACCACCAAAAGAGCAAAAGATTCTAAAAAAATGTATGAGTGGATTTTAGATTTCCTGTAAAATTTAATGCAAATTATTTAAAACCTACAAATTTTCTGCCCAAATCCTTCGAAACAAATAGGCCCTAATGGTATTTTGAACGGATACCCATATGAATAAACTAAAAAATGTAAGGGATTGGCATTCTGGCCCATGTGACTACAGGTGGGTTAATGGCTAGTCCACTAGCACATGTGCGTTTGGGCTGGCTTCTGCGAAGCATGAATGTTACTATTTTCGCATGGTAATTAGCAGGATGAGGGTGAAGTATATCACAAAGCTCAGCCAAATGTCAAATCCAACTACTCTCTCCGATCTATATTAGTTGATGCTAAAATTGATGTATCTACAACTAAAATATGTCTAAATACATCTATATTAGCATCAAGTAATATGAATCAGAGAAGTATTTTTAATCAAAAATTTAGGAAAAACAATATCTATATCTACAATATGAAATGGATACTCTGAGAAAATATACTTATAGTGAATCTATTGATATTGATTTAGTATTGTAGATGTTTATATTTTTTGGTAAAAACTTGGTATAAGTTAGAAGACGTTGACTTTTAACTAGCCTTAGACGCCTTATATTTTGGTACGTAGAAAGTACACTAGCACTAGTTTGTCGGTCTATTTTTAGGTTTAATTGCACCCAGCGCGCCATGTCTCTCATATTTTACTTCACACTCATTTTCTCCCATCTACTTCCTCCGGTGTGAACTAAAATCCGACACTTATTATGGATCGAAGGGGACAAATGATTTAAACTAAAACCCGATACTTATTATGGATCAGAGGGTGCAAAAAGAGTATGTATCAGCCCAACACTGCGCTTCTCTTTGATCATAAGGGCACGTGCAATAAGGTGGCATAGGATATTTGATGAGTTGGAGAAGGGAGAATAGAGAAAGAGGACCTCAGCTAAAAGATGATTTCTCAGAAAATAAGACAATTTTCCCATTGTACTATATGCCATCCCTTAGCGACATAATTTAGTACTAAAATTTAATTGACTCTAATTGATTGCAAGGGACGACAATAAGAAATCATGCATTGTACATGTTATAGTTATTGTCTTCTCTAGGTGATGTGGCAGGCTAACGAAAGATGTGCGTCATCTACCATAGTGCCCAAACCCGGCTAAAAAACAGGATCTTGTCTCACATTTCCACATCATCTACTAGTAGTCTACTACCAACATCATGTTTTAGCTCCCCCCAGGAAAACAAGCCTTATTAAAAGATCTCGACCTTTATATCAATTAGAAATTTGTCCTAACTTTGTGCAGAGTATTTCGTTAATTTTCATTAGTTAAGCTTGCTAATTAAACGTGATTGCAAATTTTCGCCTTAATTGAGCATCAGATTTCCCCAAGTTCGTTTTGGTGGCTGAGCCCGTTCATCGCAGATCCTAATTTAGATGATGCTAATGGAGACAAATGGTTGTTAGATTTTTAGAGTGTTGTTTCTCAGTAGTGGAGAACAGGCCTAATATCGCGGGTCGTAAGCCCCTTTTGTCGCGGGCGGCCAGCCGCAACAATGGAGGCGGGATAAAAGGTCCACCCTTTTGTCGCGGGTCGCTTACCACCCGCGACATATGGTCCACCACGTGGCCGCGGGGCGACCAGGGGACACACCCATTTGTCGCGGGCGGTATTACCACCCGCGACAAAAGGACCTCTACTTGGCGCGCGCAGAACGCTGCTGCTTTAGGGTTTGAGGGGTGCAGCACCCCCCTCCCCCCTCCCCCACCGCCACCGCCCCCCCTTTTATTTAATTATTTCATTTTAAAAAAAAAGTTGCATATATTTGTACTCTACTACAAGTTGTACACGTTCATTCATTATATATAGATCGAGCAAACAAATATTGAAAGCAAAAGTCTTTTCGTAGATTTCCCTTACACATATACATGGAGCTCACTACTACCGGGACTAAAGCCCGTCGTCTATTCGAACTATTACATGGGGATCATTTGTTGCGCCTATTTGGACTAAACAAGCCGTTGTCGTCTATTACTTCTCTAATCGAAGTCCCACCAGTTCCTCCATAATTCCTAGTATGTGTTCGTGTGGTTGGAGCTTCTCCGCATGAAGTCGACCTATATAGGAAAATGAGATGAATATGACTATATCAATCTTGATAACGAAATATTGACGATAATAAATTAAAGTTGTGAATGTTATTGCTTACGTTGAATCAATTATCGTTGTGCTTCTCAGTGGTTAACATGCGAATGGACTCGCAAACGTAGTATCCACATAGATTCATCCCCTGTGGCTACTGGGTGCACGGTACAAGAGTAAATGTTAGCTTCTCTACGAAGTCACCCAAAGTATTCTTCTTGAAAGCTCTCCAAACCCTGCAAGGCAAAAGAATGATTGAATGAGTGGATAATTAATTGATATCTCACGAAAGATATAGCGTGTCAATGATTGAAATTACGTCTGGAGGATCTTCTGCAAGTCGCGGAACCCATCCAGGCCTCTACTCAATGGGTCCCTTACTTCAAATATTCCCAGATAAGGGAATAGTATTGTTTCTTGGAGTTGGTTTCAAGAAGGTCTACCCTTCTTTTCTTCTTGAGAGGAATCCCTGAATTCATATAACATCGACGAGAGTGGATTACCTTGATCATGCTAATCCGTAGGGGATCAAGAAACAAACGTATAATATACTTTCTCCGTCTCGCGAAGGCTATCTTGATTTATCAAAATTTGAATGTATCTATCAGACAACCTTTATGAGAGGGGAGTACGTGAAGGATCACACGCCACACAGTGCATGCCATTAAGTCAACGCATGAAACATCAGGTGATGTTTCACCCTCCTCAAATTAAGGTCAATCCGCCGACATGCGTAAAACCAAATCTACGAAAGACGTCAGATCAATCAAATGACGAGATACGCACACTCGGCAGCTACTGAATCCTTTCAGCGCTCATTAGACTGAACTATTGTATCGTCTCCCCTTTGTTTCGGCATGCATGGCATGAATTCCCCTCACTTAATTGACTACGTTGCATCCATCCATGATGCATGGCATGCAGCAGACAAACAACATAAAATTAAGGTTGCCACCAGATTATGCATGGATGTGCAGCATGCTACGTACGCACGTATAAGGCATCTCCAGCGGAGGGACACAAACGGATGTGAACCGAACATGCGTATGTAGCTCGTTCCGGTGGACCGACGCATAGTGTTTGACCCGTTCGTTAAGACGTAAACGCGGTCCAAATATGTGGCACGTTTGTGTCTGCGCGGACGCGAGTGGTCATCCGCACGCTTCTCGCACAGGCCCGCCCGGCGCGCGGCATAACTTACGAGCGGCGCGCTGCAGCTTTTCAGGGCCGCGTTAATGGCGCGACTCGGCTTCCGCGCGCGTGCGCTGGTGGGCGGTGTCGCAGTGGCAGGACATTGAAGGTGACATGGGGTCTGAGCCTTTTTAAAGGTGTGCTAGTGGCGCCCATTTTCTCAATCACACCATTGCTAGAGTCCGCCGTATCCACCCGACCGACGCCATGGGGAAGAAATCTTAGCCGTTCCGCAAAACCAAGAACGATCATGAGACTAGCGGCTCGCGGTCCGGCAAGAAGCCACGGGTCGGGCGGTAGGTCCTCAACGAGTTCCCATGCCGCCTCTGGGAGGAAAACCGGCCGCGGTGCCATGGCCGGACGCTAACCTGCCTGGAGGAGACTGGTACCTCAACTCCAGGCACGTGCCGGTCCCCTCGTGCCACGCGTTAGCCGAGAGCGTCGTAACAAGGTGCGCCGCCGCCGAGCCATCTTGCCAACCGATCTGCGAGAAGATCCGGCGTACACGCCCAACTCCTACAACTGGATCTCGTTCGGGACGTGGGAGTTCGACGCGCACCGCCGAGCGGGATACCTCGGCGACCTCGACTACTTTGACCGCGAGATCGCCGCGTAAGAAGACGAGAACGACAACAACGACGAGGATGAGGACGACGAGGACACTTTACCTGTCTCTCTGTTTTTATTTTATTTTTTCTTGTCTAGTTTATTTAAGCTTAGTTTATTTCTATTTAGTTGTGTTTTTTTAGTTTACTTTTATCTTCTTTTGTTTTTCTTATATACCAAAAATCCATAAAAATTTGAAAAACCGAAAATCTAAAAAACTGTTGTTATGGATGAACATGCTAGAACCTCTATGGAACTATTTATAAAGTATAGAGAACAATATGACGGTAAAGTCATGAGAGGCGTGTTAAAACAGTTGAATCAAATTGCTGAAATTTTGCTTAAATATCATGATATAAATTGTTGCTCTGAACAGGATACTAAACATCTTAAATTCCAATGTGGCTTTAGTAAAGACGTTTTAATTGTGAACTATCATTGGAATAACTATATTCATCTTGAATCTGAAGAAGTAGAAAAATTTGTTTTATTTAAGGAAGCTTCTGAAATAGATTCCTTAATGTCAAAAAATTATGAAACCTGTGTTGCTTGTAATAACCTTAAAGATATGGTCTCTTCTATCCTTGATTATTGCATAGAAAATTTCAGCAATATTTTTTATATCATTGATTATAAAGAGAGACTCAGTCATGCACAAAAATGTATACACAATTTACAGGAACCTGTGGAAGAAAAATTACTGAACCTGAAAGCTCATTAGATAAAAAAGAGGAGGAGAGTGATGAACAAAAGGAGGAAGAATGGATTAGCTACCCGTGCTTACCTTCTAATGAGAGTAACTCTTTGTCTCTTACACTATTATGTTTACCAAAGGAGGATGAATGTTATGTTCATGTGGATTCTCTTGAAATAATTACTATGAGTAAAACTTCTGATAATAATTATGCTCCTGTTATCTATGATAATCCATGCTATTTTGATAAATCGTATGATAATCCTTTATTTGTTCCTAACTTCAAAATGCATGGTACTAAAGAGTTTTTCTTAGAAAATGTTTATGATAAAGCTCTAGATGATGGTCCTATATTGGCTGATAATATTAATTGTCCTACTATTGAAAATGGGATTAGAGGGGTCTTGACTTTATCTTGGAGCCCCATACCTCTTAATAATGATCAATCATCTTGTTATAAAATTGTTAAAAGTGAGTTTGAATGTTTCAATTCCACTATTTTTGAGCTTGATAAAAATTATGTGTTTGTAGATCATGAAAAGCATGATTTATGTGATAGTTATATTGTTGAGTTTATTCATGAATCATGATGCTACTAAAAATTATTATGAGAGAGGAAAATATGGTTGTAGAAGTTTTCATGGTACTAAAACACCTCTCTATATGCTCGAAAGTTTTGAAGTTACTCTTGTTTTATCTTCTTATGCTTACCACTTTGTTTTCGTGAATTTATTTGTGTATAAGATTTCTATGCATAGAAAGTGGGTTAGACTTTAACGTGTTTTGAATTTGCTTCTTGATGCTCCTTTTACTTCATTTTCTATTTTCATGAGAGCATCATTAAAACTATCAAGCCTAGCTAAAAGGCATTAAAGAAAAGCGCTTATGGGAGACAACCCATTGTTTTATTTCTGTAATTTTTCTTTTGTTGCGTCTTGCAAGTTGTTACCTCTGTAATAACCTCTCCTTATACTTTTTATTTCGTTTTTGTGCCAAGAATAGCCTCGAATAGGAAGAAAGTAAGACTTGGGGAGTTGCTGTCCTGAAACAGATTCTATGTTGTCAAAAAAACAATCGTATTCCCAGCCAGAACGTCGGATTGATCTGATAATATTTGAGATTATGCCCCAGGTTATTATCTAACTTTCGTTAGTTTTACATTTTTCGATTTGAGCAGCGGAAGATTTTTGAACAAATCGATCTTTACCTGTTGTTCTGTTTTGACAGATTTCTACCACCACTTGCATTTGCCTCTTAATATTTTTCTTTCTTTTTGAGTTCTTTTGAGAGAAAGAGCTTTTTAAAGAAGTTTCTACAGTATATAATGTTTTAATGGATGTTTGACTTGTTTTAGAACTGAACCAACTGGATTTTTTATTTTGATTGCACTAACGATCGTGATGAAAATTCTGTGAAGTTTTGTATGAAGGAAGTTTCAAGAGTAGGGAGAGAAGAATGATGTGATGAGATGAAGTATGGACAAAAGTTCAATCTTGGGGATTCTCATGTCACCCCAAGAAATATCCAAGAGGTACAAGCGTCAAAGCTTGGGGATGCCCAAGGCATCCCCTTCTTCATCAATAAAGTATCAGGTCATCTTTCAAGACGCTATATTTTTATTGTTTCATATGATATGTGTTGTTCTTAGAGCGTCTCTTTTTTTTTGTTTTTTTTTCTTGTGTTTTGTTTTATGTAGCATATGGTTGGATCCCAACATATTTTTTTTTAGAATGACACACTCCGTTTTAATTGCATAGAACACTCTAGTTTTCACTCATATTGTTCTGCGAGTGTTCTATTTTGCTAGTACTGCCTTTAGCTCTGGTTTTTCACTCGTATTTTGCTCAGATCTTGTTAGTTTTCTTTAGTTGGGTATGATTATCTCTCTGGTATTTATTTATTATTTTCTATGAGAGTTGTTTCAAATAACTTGATTGGTGTTGGAGACGAGTAAAATGTTTCATGCTTATAGTGATGCAAAAGGGAGTTTGTTTAGACCGTGGCATAGACTTTAGCATGTCATGTTAGATGTTATTTTAATTATATGATTAGTAGTTATTGTTGTAGCATGACTTGTCTTAAATATCTGAGAGTTCTTAATGTGCCATTGAAAGAACCATGTGTTGTTTCCATCAAACAAAAGCATAATGTTGTGGTATTCTCCTTTGATGTTGTTATTGGGTCGACTTGGCACATGCTTACACCATGTTATGACTACAAACCAGTCCCCTTAAGCCTCTATGATCATTTAGTTTTTGACTTGTAATATCACTTTATGCTTTGATTAATACTCCCTCCGTTCCTCTCTATAGTGCCTATATATTTTTGTCATTTGTTTCAGAATATAAGGTTTTAGCTTAGCTTTTTTTCAATTACCCCCTCCCCGTTCAGCTCCAAAATCATTCAGCCCCCAAAATTGTTATGGTAAGTTAGGAAGATATGGATTTCCCAAATTTTACGTTGATCTCAAATCGTTCAGCTAGGGGTCTTGTCTAAAAAATACTCTTGCGCTAATTTCCGTGCCAAAAAATAATAGGCACTATAGAATGGAACAGAGGGAGTAATTTTTTGTCGCTATGCTTGATTATGGCCATTATTGCTATTTTAGTTGGTCGCTCCCAGTCTTTTGCTAGCGTTCAACTCTACTGAGAATGAGCTCTACTCGTGCATCCAACTCCCAACAACCAAAGTTTTTCAATTGTGTCAACCATACCTACATATATGTGGTATTTCACTGCCACTTCAAAGTAAATTGCTTGTGTGCCTATCCCACTTAAATTAAATGCATAATCAAAATCTCCTAACACTATGTTGAGAAATCATGAACTTAGCTTGTTCAAACAAAGGAGAAGATGAAATTTATTGTTCTCTCTATGGGAGCCGCTCTTGAAGCCATTAAACATGAAGGGATGATAGATCATTTGATGCCATTCCTTGACATAGACATACATACTTCTCAAAATATATTTTCAACACCTCTATTACATTCAAAATAAAAAGCTCTATCACATGAGTAATCTTGCCTCCCTCTGCGCATGGCATTTCTTTTACTTTTATGTTGAGTCTTCATCTTCTTACTTTATGCACCAATTAAGAGAGCATAGTTGTCATTCTGAGTATAATGTGCATAGTTCCAAAATTTATTATTGATTGATTCATGATTATGTTATTGCTTGTTCTTAAATTACGTGTATCTAGCCACCCTTTAAACTTTAAAAGCCACCCTTTAAACTTTACATCATGAATACCACTTTTCTATGTTTTCTCTATGATAAAAAGAAACAGTTTCTTTCAGTGCATTATTATTCATGATCTTTTGTTTGAGTTACTTCTCATGTTATAACATAGTTGCTAAGTTCTATTTTTAGAATTATATCTATCATGCCTATGTTTAAGAGTACTTTGATCCCAGCTCACAATGCTTTTACAATAACTTTATCAAGATTGTGTTGGCTTCATGTCACCTCAAAAATTATTTTAGTTATCACTTAGCTACTCGAGGAGGAGCAGGAGTTATGCTTGGAGATGCTGATACGTTGCAAATGTATCTATAATTTTTGATGCTCCATGCTTATTTTACACCAATTTCTATATGTTTTATTTACACTTTGTGGCACTTTTATGCATTTTCCGGAACTAACCTATTGACAAGATGCCACAGTGCCAGTTCCTGTTTTCTGTTGTTTTGTATTTCAAAAAAGTTGTAGAGGAAATATTCTCGGAATTGGACTAAACAAAAGCCAAACTTCCTATTTTTGCCGACACGATGATGGAGTCCAGAGCAGAGACGGAGGAAGGCCAGGAGGAGGCCAGACCATGCCTGGGCGCGGCCCCCACCCTGGCCGCACCTAGGGGTGGTGTGGGCCCCTCGGGCGCCCACCGACCTTGTCCTTCCGAAACCCCTAAAAACCAGTCATATTCCCCAAAAAGCTCCACAGCTCCGTCGCCATCGAAGACAAGTTTCGGGGGTCAGAAGTTCCTGTTCCGGCACCCTGCTGGGACGGGGATTGACCCCCGGAGCCATCTCCATTGACTCAACCACCTCCACTTCGACTCCATGATTGTTTGTGAGTAGTTCCCCCATGGATTACGGATTCTTGGCTATAGCTAGTTGGTACTCTCTCTCACATGTACTTCAATACAATGATCTCATGAGCCGCCTTACAAGATTAAGATCCATATGATGTAATTGGTATTGTATTCGTTGAGATCCGATAAATTGTGGAATTGTGATCAGATTGTTCATCATTTTATCATACTATTGTTTATTTAAGATCTTGCATGCTCTCCGGTACTTGTGGTTACCCTGATAAAGTAGGTGCATGTATCTCCAATAGGGAGTATTTATGCTCGATAGTGGGTTCATGCCTCTAGTAATATGGAAGAGTGACAATAACTCCTAAGGTTGTAGATGTGCTATTGCTACTAGGGAGAAAACAACAATGTTTTGTCTAAGGATAATTCTATTGTCTACTTTACATAATTTACTTAATGCAATAATTTGTTGCTTGCAACTTAATACTGAAAGGGGTGCGGATGCTAACCTGAAGGTGGATTATTTAGTCATATATGTAGTTGGATTACGGTCTATGAATCATGTTTTAATGACCAATTAAATACTATAGTAAACTTTATCTTATCATAGCATGCATTGTCATGCCCTCACAATTATCAATTTCCCAACTGTAATTTATTCACCCAACACATGTTATTTGTTTGGAGAGTTACCACTAGTGTAGATAGCTGGGAACTGATACGTCTCCGACGTATCGATAATTTCTTATGTTCCATGCTACATTATTGATGATATCTACATGTTTTATACACATTATATGTCGTATTTATGCATTTTCCGGCACTAACCTATTAACAAGATGCCGAAGAGCCAGTTGCTGTTTTCTGTTGTTTTTGGTTTCAGAAATCCTAGTAAAGAAATATTCTCGGAATTGGACGAAATCAACGCCCAGGGTCCTATTTTGCCACGAAGCTTCCAGAAGACCGAGGGAGAGTCGAAGTGGGGCCACGAGGTGGCGACACACTAGGGCGGCGCGGCCCAGGCCCTGGCCGCGCCGGCCTGTGGTGTGGGCCCCTCGTGCCGCCTCTTTACCTGCCCTTCCTCCTACAAATAGTCTTCGTCGCGAAACCCCCAGTACCGAGAGCCACGATACGGAAAACCTTACTGAGACGCTGCCGCTGCCAATCCCATCTCGGGGGATTCTGGAGATCACCTCCGGCACCCTGCCGGAGAGGGGATTCATCTCCCGGAGGACTCTTCATCGCCATGATCGCCTCCGGAGTGATGAGTGAGTAGTTCACCCCTGGACTATGGGTCCATAGCAGTAGCTAGATGGTTGTCTTCTCCTCATGTGCTTCATTGTCGGATCTTGTGAGCTGCCTAACATGATCAAGATCATCTATCTGTAATTCTATATGTTGTGTTTGTCGGGATCCGATGGATAGAGAATACTATGTTATGTTAATTATCAATCTATTACCTATGTGTTGTTTATGATCTTGCATGCTCTCCGTTATTAGTAGAGGCTCTTGCCAAGTTTTTGCTCTTAACTCCAAGAGGGAGTATTTATGCTCGATAGTGGGTTCATGCCTCCATTAAATCTGGGACAGTGACAGAAAGTTCTAAGGTTGTGGATGTGCTGTTGCCACTAGGGATAAAACGTTTATGCTATGTCTAAGGATGTAGTTATTGATTACATTACGCACCATACTTAATGCAATTATCTGTTGTTTGCAACTTAATACTGGAAGGGGTTCGGATGATAACCTGAAGGTGGACTTTTTAGGCATAGATGCATGCTGGATAGCGGTCTATGTACTTTGTCGTAATGCCCAATTAAATCTCACAATACTTATCATATCATGTATGTGCATTGTTATGCCCTCTCTATTTGTCAATTGCCCGACTGTAATTTGTTCACCCAACATGCTTTTATCTTATGGGAGAGACACCTCTAGTGAACCTGTGGACCCCGGTCCTATTCTTTACATCGCATACAATCTATTGCAATACTTGTTTTACTCGTTTTCTGCAAACAATCATCTTCCACACAATACGGTTAATCCTTTGTTACAGCAAGCCGGTGAGATTGACAACCTCACTGTTTCGTTGGGGCAAAGTACTTTGGTTGTGTTGTGCAGGTTCCACGTTGGCGGCGGAATCTCTGGTGTTGCGCCGCACTACATCCCGCCGCCATCAACCTTCAACGTGCTTTTTGGCTCCTCCTGGTTCGCTAAACCTTGGTTTCTTTCTGAGGGAAAACTTGCTGCTGTGCGCATCATACCTTCCTCTTGGGGTTCCCAACGAACGTGTGAGTTACACGCCATCAAGCATATTTTCTAGCACCGTTGCCGGGGAGATCAAGACACGCTGCAAGGGGTGTCTCCACAATCCAATCTCTTTACTTTGTTTTTGTCTTGCTTTATTTTATTTACTACTTTGTTTGCTGCACTTAAACAAAACACAAAAAAATTAGTTGCTAGTTTTACTTTATTTATTGTCTTGCTTTCTATATCAAAAACACAAAAAAAATAGTTACTTGCATTTACTTTATCTAGTTTGCTTTATTTACTATTGCTAAAATAAGTAATCCTGAAGTTGAAGTCCGTTCGTTTAAGCAACAAGGTGGAGAAAGTTTTAAAGATGCTTGGTACAGAATTAGTGATGCTCATAATAGGTGCACTAAGAAACACTCCACCACTATCCTACTCAGGAATTTTTATGTTGGTATCTCTAGCTGGAATAGGTATGTTCTTGATTGTCTCGCAGGAGGTAACTTCCTAGGCGCTCCTGCTTTAGAACCTAGTTGCATTATTGAGAGATTATTTGGAACACCACCCGTTAATGAAGTTAAAATTGAAACCTCTCTTGAAGATGTCATGAAAAAATTGGAAACCATAGAGAAAAATTTTCCAAGTATTGAAACTAAATTGGAAATGTTACTTGATAAAACCGATGAACTTGATAAATCCTTAGGAGGAATTGATGAAAGAATTAGTGTCCTAGGAACTTGTGTTGTCCATGATAATCAAACCCAAAGGATTAGTGAACTTGAAGAGGCTATGGGAACATTGGGTTCAACCTTTTCATCTTTAAATTTTAGAGAGAAAGCTTATGTGGGAAAGGAGCAAAGGTTCATGTATATCTCTAAGGGGCCTAAACCAAAAAGCTATGATAGGCCTAAAATTGATAAAGCTCTTAAAACCACTATAGATAAGGGAGCATCTAAGATACCCAATGGGATAAATTGTGAAAATAATGTCGATGCTTCATCTCTAGATAATACTTGATATACACTTTCTGCGCCTAGCTGAAAGGCGTTAAAGAAAAGCGCTTATGGGAGACAACCCATGTTTTTACTACAGTATTTTTGTTTTATATTTGAGTCTTGGAAGTTGTTTACTACTGTAGCAACCTCTCCTTATCTTAGTTTTGTGTTTTGTTGTGCCAAGTAAAGTCTTTGATAGTAAAGTGAATACTAGATTTGGATTACTCGCGCAGTTTCGATTTCTTTCTCTGTCACGAATTTCGACCTGCCTCCCTGTAGGTAGCTCAGAAAATTTAGCCAATTTACGTGCGTGATACTCAGATATGTACTCAACTTTCATTCAATTTGGGCATTTTCATTTGAGCAAGTCTGGTGCCTCAATAAAATCCATCTTTACGGACTGTTCTGTTTTGACAGATTCTGCCTTTTATTTCGCATTGCCTCTTTTGCTATGTTGGATGAATTTCTTTGATCCATTAATGTCCAGTAGCTTTATGCAATGTCCAGAAGTGTTAAGAATGATTATGTCACCTCTGAACATGTTAATTTTTATTGTGCACTAACGCTCTAATGAGTTGTTTCGAGTTTGGTGTGGAGGAAGTTTTCAAGGATCAAGAGAGGAGAATGATGCAATATGATCAAGGAGAGTGAAAGCTCTAAGCTTGGAGATGCCCCGGTGGTTCACCCCTGCATATTCTAAGAAGACTCAAGCGTCTAAGCTTGGGGATGCCCAAGGCATCCCCTTCTTCATCGACAACATTATCAGGTTCCTCCCCTGATACTATATTTTTATTCCATCACATCTTATGTACTTTGCTTGGAGCGTCTGTTTGTTTTTGTTTTTGTTTTTGTTTGAATAAAATTGATCCTAGCATTCATTGTGTGGGAGAGAGACACGCTCCGCTGTTGCATATGGACAAATATGTCCTTAGGCTTTACTCATAGTATTCATGGCGAAGGTTGAATCTTCTTCGTTAAATTGTTATATGGTTGGAATCGGGAAATGCTACATGTAGTAATTTTAAAATGTCTTGAATAATTTGATACTTGGCAATTGTTGTGCTCATGTTTAAGCTCTTGCATCATATACTTTGCACCCATTAATGAAGAAACACCTAGAGCTTGCTAATTTGGTTTGCATATTTGGTCTCTCTAAAGTCTAGATAATTTCTAGTATTGAGTTTTGAACAACAAGGAAGACGGTGTAGAGTCTTATAATGTTTACAATATGTCTTTTATGTGAGTTTTGCTGCACCGTTCATCCTTGTGTTTGTTTCAAATAACCTTGCTAGCCTAAACCTTGTATCGAGAGGGAATACTTCTCATGCATCCAAAATCCTTGAGCCAACCACTATGCCATTTGTGTCCACCATACCTACCTACTACATGGTATTTCTCCCCCATTCCAAAGTAAATTGCTTGAAGTGCTACCTTTAAAATTCCATCATTCGCCTTTACAATATATAGCTCATGGGACAAAATAGCCTAAAAACTATTGTGGTATTGAATATGTACTTATGCACTTTATCTCTTATTAAGTTGCTTGTTGTGCGATAACCATGTTCTCGGGGACGCCATCAACTATTCTTTGTTGAATATCATGTGAGTTGCTATGCATGTCCGTCTTGTCCGAAGTAAGAGAGATCTACCACCTTAATGGTTGGAGCATGCATATTGTTAGAGAAGAACATTGGGCCGCTAACTAAAGCCATGAATCATGGTGGAAGTTTCAGTTTTGGACATATATCCTCAATCTCATATGAGAACACTAATTGTTGCCACATGCTTATGCATTAAAGAGGAGTCCATTATCTCGTTGTCCATGTTGTCCCGGTATGGATGTCTAAGTTGAGAATAATCAAAAGCGAGAAATCCAAAATGCGAGCTTTCTCCTTAGACCTTTGTACAGAGCGGCATGGAGGTACCCTTTGTGACACTTGGTTAAAACATGTGTATTGCGATGATCCGGTAGTCCAACCTAATTAGGACAAGGTGCGGGCACTATCAGTATACTATGCATGAGGCTTGCAACTTGTAAGATATAATTTACATAACTCATATGCTTTATTACTACCGTTGACAAAATTGTTTCATGTTTTCAAAATAAAAGCTCTAGCACAAATATAGCAATCGATGCTTTCCTCTTTGAAGGACCTTTCTTTTACTTTTATGATTGAGTCAGTTCACCTATTTCTCTCCACCTCAAGAAGCAAACACTTGTGTGAACTATGCATTGATTCCTACATACTTGCATATTGCACTTGTTATATTACTCTATGTTGACAATTATCCATGAGATATACATGTTACAAGTTGAAAGCAACCGCTGAAACTTAATCTTCCTTTGTGTTGCTTCAATACCTTTACTTTGATTTATTGCTTTATGAGTTAACTCTTATGCAAGACTTATTGATGCTTGTCTTGAAGTACTATTCATGAAAAGTCTTTGCTTTATGATTCATTTGTTTACTCATGTCATTACCATTGTTTTGATCGCTGCATTCATTACATATGCTTACAATAGTATGATCAAGGTTATGATGGCATGTCACTCCGAAATTATCTTTGTTATCGTTTACTCGCTCGGGACGAGCGTGAACTAAGCTTAGGGATGCTGATACGTCTCCGACGTATCGATAATTTCTTATGTTCCATGCTACATTATTGATGATATCTACATGTTTTATACACATTATATGTCGTATTTATGCATTTTCCGGCACTAACCTATTAACAAGATGCCGAAGAGCCGATTCTTTGTTTTCGCTCGTTTTTGGTTTCGAAATCCTAGTAAAGAAATATTCTCGGAATTGGACGAAATCAACGCCCAGGGTCCTATTTTGCCACGAAGCTTCCGGAAGACCGAGGAGAGTCGAAGTGGGGCCACGAGGTGGCGACACACCAGGGCGGCGCGGCCCGGGCCCCGGCCGTGCCGGCCTGTGGTGTGGGCCCCTCGTGCCGCCTCTTCACCTGCCCTTCCGCCTACAAATAGTCTTCGTCGCGAAACCCCCGATCACCGAGAGCCACGATACGGAAAACCTCATCGAGACGCCGCCGCCGCCAATCCCATCTCGGGGGATTCTGGAGATCACCTCCAGCACCCTGCCGGAGAGGGGATTCATCTCCCGGAGGACTCTTCATCGCCATGATCACCTCCGGAGTGATGAGTGAGTAGTTCACCCCTGGACTATGGGTCCATAGCAGTAGCTAGATGGTTGTCTTCTCCTCATGTGCTTCATTGTCGGACCTTGTGAGCTGCCTAACATGATCAAGATCATCTATCTGTAATTCTATATGTTGTGTTTGTCGGGATCCGATGGATAGAGAATACTATGTTATGTTAATTATCAATCTATTACCTATGTGTTGTTTATGATCTTGCATGCTCTCCGTTATTAGTAGAGGCTCGGCCTAGTTTTTGCTCTTAACTCCAAGAGGGAGTATTTATGCTCGATAGTGGGTTCATGCCTCCATTAAATCTGGGACGGTGACAGAAAGTTCTAAGGTTGTGGATGTGCTGTTGCCACTAGGGATAAAACATTGATGCTATGTCTAAGGATGTAGTTATTGATTACATTACGCACCATACTTAATGCAATTGTCTGTTGTTCGGATGATAACCTGAAGGTGGAATTTTTAGGCATAGATGCATGCTGGATAGCGGTCTATGTACTTTGTCGTAATGCCCAATTAAATCTCACAATACTTATCATATCATGTATGTGCATTGTTATGCCCTCTCTATTTTTCAATTGCCCGACTGTAATTTGTTCACCCAACATGCTTTTATCTTATGGGAGAGACACCTCTAGTGAACTGTGGACCCCGGTCCTATTCTTTACATCGCATACAATCTACTGCAATACTTGTTTTACTGTTTTCTCGCAAACAATCATCTTCCACACAATACGGTTAATCCTTTGTTACAGCAAGCCGGTGAGATTGACAACCTCACTCGTTTCGTTGGGGCAAAGTACTTTGATTGTGTTGTGCAGGTTCCACGTTGGCGCCGGAATCTCCGGTGTTGCGCCGCACTACATCCCGCCGCCATCAACCTTCAACGTGCTTCTTGGCTCCTCCTGGTTCGATAAACCTTGGTTTCTTTCTGAGGGAAAACTTGCTGCTGTGCGCATCATACCTTCCTCTTGGGGTTCCCAACGAACGTGTGAGTTACACGCCATCAGGAACCCCGGTCCTTCTGTCATCATCATTGCTCTACTGTCAACTATGCACTGGAATATTTTCTGGTGCCATTGCCTCTGTGTTACTGCTACTGCTATTGTGTTACTATTACTATTGCTCTCATATTACTGTTGCTTTCACATCACCCTGTTACTAGTGTTTTCCAGGTGCAGCCGAATTGACAACTCCACTGTTAAGGCTTATAAGTATTCTTTGTTTCCCCTTGCGTCGAATCAATAAATTTTTGTTTTTACTTCCCTCGAAAACTGTTGCGTTCGCCTATACTTGTGGGTCATCAGGCATCCCCAAGCTTTGACGCTTGTACCTCTTGGATATTTCTTGGGGTGACATGGGCATCCCCAAACTTGAGCTTTGGTACATCCTTCATCTCATCACATCATTCTTCTCTCCCTCACTAGTAGGAAAAGGCTCATCTGTGGCGCACCAAAAAGGACATTTTGTGGCGCATGGGCGGTGCGCCATAGAATTCTCGCCACAAAAATAAGAATTTTGTGGCGCACCTTCCCATGCGCCACAGAAATTCTTATTTATGTGGCGCACCAGGCCAGGTGCGCCACAGAAAGAGAAAATCTTATTTCTGTGGCGCACCGGCGGTGGTGCGCCACACTTTTTTTTGAATTTCAAAAAAAAATGGCGGCCAGATCTAGATCTAGATTTGGGGATGCCGAAATTTTTTTTATAATTTTTTTGAAATTTCTCCGGAAGGTCGTCGGAGGTGGTTGGGTGGGTGGGTTGGGTTGGTTGGGTGGGCGAGTGGGTGGGATGGGTGGGTGGAGGAGGAGGACGGCCGGAGGAGGTGGTGGTGGTGGAGTAGGAGGAGGTGGTGGTGGTAGTGGAGGATGTGGTGGTGGTGGAGGAGGAGGCGGTGGTGGAGGAGGAGGCGGTGGTGGTGGAGGAGGAGGAGGAGGTGGTGGTGGTGGAGGAGGAGGAGGAGGAGGTGGTGGTGGTGGAGGTGGAGGAGGAGGTGGTGGTGGTCGCTGGGGGAGGATGAGGAGAAGGTGGTGGTGGTGGTCACCGGAGGAGGTCGCCGGAGTAGGTCACCGGAGGAGGAGGTGGTCGCTGGAGTAGGAGAAGGTTGTCGGGTGTGGGTGGAGGAGGAGGAGGGAGAAGAAGGGAGGATGTGGTAGTGGTAGAGAATAAGGAAGTGGAGAAGAAGGAGGAGAAGTGAGGAGATGGAGAAGTGGTGGACGGAGGAGAAGTGAGGCGCCTCCAAAATTCAAAATTCTGGACAAAATTTCTGTGGCGCATGGTGCGCCACAGATTTTTTTTTTCAAATTTTCTATTTTGCAGCAAAAAATCTTTATTTTGCCATAACTTTTTACTCTTTTCGAATTTGGGGATTCTAAAAATTGTCCAACCGGGTATGCAACCAGAAATCCAGTTTGATATATTGTGAATTCGGATGTAGAATTTCCTTATGCACATTGTGATATATTGTGCGTTTTTTTTTCGAGTTCGTATGCAACCAGAAATCCAGTTTGTTGATTTTCTAATGCAATTTTGCAAAAAAAAAGACAAAATTCATCTTTGTTAATTTTCAGTGGTGTTAGATGACATATTACATGGGCACATCGAAGGATTTTATTTTTTGAAATTTATATCTATTTCTTTTATATTTTACAAAGGTCAAAAAGGCGATCGGGGGGGGGGGGGAGTTGCGTGGGGAGCAAAAAAAGTCTTCTGTGGCGCATGGAGCTCATGTGCCACAGAAATGTGTAGTTTTTGTGGCGCACCATCCCATGTGCGCCACACAAAGCCTTAATTCTGTGGCGCACCATGACCAATGCGCCACAAATTCCTTAATTCCGTGGCGCACTGGTCCTGGTGCGCCACAGAAATAGCGAAATCAATGATTGGGCTGGTAGGGTGTGGGCCCCACCTTATTTCTGTGGCGCATGGGCTTGTGGTGCGCCACAAAAATAAGATATTTTTGTGGTGCACCATGTCTGGTGCACCACAGAAATTGTTTCTGTGGCGCATATGTAGCTGGTGCGCCACAGAAATATGATCTCACCTATAAGGCTTTTCCTACTAGTGCCTACACTTGAAAACTTCCTTCATACAAAACTTCACACAGTTTTCATTAGCAACATTAGTGTATTCAAGATAATAAATCCATTTTTATTCAGTTTCAACACAAGTCAAACATCCATTAGAACATTAGCTACTGTAGCAACTTCTTTTAAAAGCTCTTTCTCTCAAAAGAACTCAAAAAAAAAGATTAAGAGGCAAATGCAAATAGTGGCATAAATCTATCAAAACAGAACAGCAGGTAAAGATCGATTTTTTTCAAAAATCCTCTGTTGCTCAAATCGAAAAGTGCAAAACTAATGAAAGTTAGATAATAACTCGAGACATAGGCTAAAAAATTGTCAGATCAATCCAACCTAATGGCTTAGAGTAATAATTTTTTTGGTGTTAGCACATAATCTTTTTCGGGACAACAGTTCCCCAAATGTTACCTTCTTTCTATTAGAGGCTATTCTGGGCACAAAAACGAAATAAAAAGGATAAAAAGAGGTTGTTACAGAGGTAACGAATTCCAAGACTCAACAAAAGAAAAATTATAGAAATAAAACATGGTTTATCTCCCAAGAGTGCTTATTTAACGCCTTTCAGCTAGGCACAGTAGTTTGAGAAGATGCTCATATAAGAAATCTGAATTGAAGTAAAATAGAGCATAAAGAAGCAAATATAAAACAAATTTTAGTCTAACCCACTTCCTATGAAAAATAATCTTGTAAAAAAACAAGTCATGGAAGCACAAAGCAACAAGTGTAGGAAAGTAAAACAAGTCTAACTTCAAAAATTTCAACATAAAGAGGTGAAACTTAATATTTATGAGATACATAAAACCATGTTTCCTTCTCTCATAATAACTTTCAGTAACATCATGAATAAAATTAACAATATAACTATCTCATAAAACATTCTTATCATGAGCCACATGCATAAAATAATTATTACTCCCCACATAAGAATAGTCATTCTTATTAACTGTAGTGGGAGCAAATTCAACAAAATAGCTATCATTATTATTCTCATCACCATAATCATCAAATATAGGAGGGATATTTTAATCATAATTAATTTTCTCCTCAATAGTAGGTGGACTGAAAATATCATATTCATCATTGTAATCATCATATATTGGAGGTATAGTATCATCATAGCATATTTTGCCCTCTAAAGCTGGGGAACTAAAAAGATTATTTTCATAAAAACTAGCTTCCCCAAGCTTAGACTTTTCCATAGCATTAGCAATAATGGTGTTCAAAGAATTCATACTAATAACATTGATATTAGCTTGCAAATAAAGTTCCATAGGTTTTTAAATTTTCTCTTCAAACACCTCATGTACTAACTCAAGATAAATACTATAAAGCTCTCTATTTTTTGTTGTTGTTTTTCATTAAGCCTAACTAGTGAAAATAAAAACAAGAAACGAAAAGATATAATTGCAGAATCTAAAGGAAATAACTTCGAGCACTCACACACTAGCAACAGTATTAGAAGATAGCTTAGTAGCCAGAGGATGTGATTACCTTTTACCTTACCTCCCCTGCAACGATGCCAAAAAAGATTTTGATGTCTACACACGATTCTATTCTTGTAGACAGTGTTGGGCCTCCAAATGCAGAGGTTTGTAGAACAGCAACAAGTTCCCTTAAGTGAATCACCCATGGTTTAACGAACTCAGGGAGTTAGCGGTCAAAGATATCCCTCTCAAGCAACCCTGCAATTAAGATACAAGAAGTTTCTTGTGTCCCCAACACACCCAATACACTTGTCAGGTGTATAGGTGCACTAGCTCGGCGGAGATAGTGAAATACAAGTAGTATGGATGATTATGAATGGCAATTGCAATCTGAAATAAAAATGATAGCAAGCAAACATGTAGCAGAACTGGTTGTAAACGGCGTTTCAATGTTTGAAACAGGGCCTAGGGATCTTACTTTCACTAGTGGACACTCTCAACAATGATATCATAATTGAATACATAAATTCCATCTCTTCACTATGCTACTCGGAACCACTCTCCTGTTGAATAACGAACACTAATTCACCGCGTAGGATGATGCGTGTAGTTGACACGTCCGTTGGGAACCCCAAGAGGAAGGTGTGATGCGCACAGCGGCAAGTTTCCCTCAGTAAGAAACCAAGGTTTAATCGAACCAGTAGGAGTCAAGAAGCACGTTGAAGGTTGATGGCGGCGGGATGTAGTGCGGCGCAACACCGGAGATTCCGGCGCCAACGTGGAACCTGCACAACACAACCAAAGTACTTTGCCCCAACGAAACAGTGAGGTTGTCAATCTCACCGGCTTGCTGTAACAAAGGGTTAACCGTATTGTGTGGAAGATGATTGTTTGCAGAGAAAACAGTAAAACAAGTATTGCAGCAGATTTGTATTTCAGTATTATAGAATGGACCGGGGTCCACAGTTCACTAGAGGTGTCTCTCCCATAAGATAAAAGCATGTTGGGTGTACAAATTACAGTCGGGCAATTGACAAATAGAGAGGGCATAACAATGCACATACATGACATGATAAGTATAGTGAGATTTAATTGGGCATTACGACAAAGTACATAGACCGCCATCCAACCGCATCTATGCCTAAAAAGTCCACCTTCGAGGTTATCGTCCGAACCCCTTCCAGTATTAAGTTGCGAGCAACGAGACAATTGCATTAAGTATGGTGCGTAATGTAATCAACAACTACATCCTCGGACATAGCGCCAATGTTTTATCCCTAGTGGCAACAGACACAGCACAACCTTAGAACTTTCCGTCACTTGTCCCGGTGTCAATGCGAGCATGAACCCACTATCGAGCATAAATACTCCCTCTTGGAGTTAAAAGCAAAAACTTGGCCGAGCCTCTACTAGTAACGGAGAGCATGCAAGATCATAAACAACACATATGTAATAACTTGATAATTAACATAACATGGTATTCTCTATCCATCGGATCCCGACAAACACAACATAGAGTATTACGGATAGATGATCTTGATCATGTTAGGCAGCTCACAAGATCCAACAATGAAGCACAATGAGGAGAAGACAACCATCTAGCTACTGCTATGGACCCATAGTCCAGGGGTGAACTACTCACTCATCACTCCGGAGGCGACCATGGCGGTGTAGAGTCCTCCGGGAGATGAATCCCCTCTCCGGCAGGGTGCCGGAGGAGATCTCCAGAATCCCCCGAGATGGGATCGGCGGCGGCGGCGTCTCGGTAAGGTTTTCCGTATCGTGGTTTTTCGCATCGGGGGTTTCGCGACGGAGGCTTTAAGTAGGCGGAAGGGCAGAGTCGGGGGCCGACGAGGGGCCCACACCATAGGGCGGCGCGGGCCCCTCCTTGGCCGCGCCGCCATGTGGTGTCGCCACCTCGTGGCCCCACTTCGTATGCTCTTCGGTCTTCCGGAAGGTTCGTGGCAAAATAGGCCCCCGGGTCTTCGTTTCGTCCAATTCCGAGAATATTTCGTTACTAGGATTTCTGAAACCAAAAACAGCAGAAAACGGGAACTGGCACTTCGGCATCTTGTTAATAGGTTAGTTCCAGAAAATGCACGAATATGACATGAAGTGTGCATAAAACATGTAGGTATCATCAATAATATGGCATAGAACATAAGAAATTATCGATACGTCGGAGACGTATCAAGCATCCCCAAGCTTAGTTCTGCTCGTCCCGAGCAGGTAAAACGATAACAAAGATAATTTCTGAAGTGATATGCCATGATAGCCTTGATCATACTATTTGTAAACATATGTAGTGAATGCAGCGATCAAAACAATGGTAATGACATGAGTAAACAAGTGAATCATAAAGCAAAGACTTTTCATGAATAGTACTTCAAGACAAGCATCAATAAGTCTTGCATAAGAGTTAACTCATAAAGCAATAAATCAAAGTAAAGGTATTGAAACAACACAAAGGAAGATTAAGTTTCAGCGGTTGCTTTCAACTTGTAACATGTATATCTCATGGATACTAGTCAACATAGAGTAATATAACAAGTACAATATGCAAGTATGTAGGAATCAATGCACAGTTCACACAAGTGTTTGCTTCTTGAGGTGGAGAGAGATAGGTGAACTGACTCAACATAAAAGTAAAGAGAATGGTCCTTCAAAGAGGAAAGCATCGATTGCTATATTTGTGCTAGAGCTTTTATTTTGAAAACATGAAACAATTTTGTCAACGGTAGTAATAAAGCATATAGTTATGAAAGTTATATCTTACAAGTTGCAAGCCTCATGCATAGTATACTAATAGTGCCCGCACCTTGTCCTAATTAGCTTGGACTACCGGATCTTTGCAATGCACATGTTTTAACCAAGTGTCACAATGGGGTACCTCCATGCCGCCTGTACAAAGGTCTAAGGAGAAAGCTCGCATTTTGGATTTCTCGCTTTTGATTATTCTCAACTTAGACATCCATACCGGGACAACATGGACAACAGATAATGGACTCCTCTTTAATGCATAAGCATGTGGCAACAATTATTATTCTCATATGAGATTGAGGATATATGTCCAAACTGAAACTTCCACCATGAATCATGGCTTTAGTTAGCGGCCCAAAGTTCTTCTCTAACAATATGCATGCTCCAACCATAAAGGTGGTAGATCTCTCTTACTTCAGACAAGACGGACATGCATAGCAACTCACATGATATCCAACAAAGAATAGTTGATGGCGTCCCCAGAAGCATGGTTATCGCACAACAAGCAACTTAATAAGAGATAAAGTGCATAAGTACATATTCAATACCACAATAGTTTTTAAGATATTTGTCCCATGAGCTATATATTGCAAAGGTGAATGATGGAATTTTAAAGGTAGCACTCAAGCAATTTACTTTGGAATGGCGGATAAATACCATGTAGTAGGTAGGTATGGTGGACACAAATGGCATAGTGGTTGGCTCAAGGATTTTGGATGCATGAGAAGTATTCCCTCTCGATACAAGGTTTAGGCTAGCAAGGTTATTTGAAACAAACACAAGGATGAACGGTACAGACAAAACTCACATAAAAGACATATTGTAAACATTATAAGACTCCATACCGTCTTCCTTGTTGTTCAAAACTCAATACTAGATGTTATCTAGACTCTAGAGAAACCAAATATGCAAACCAAATTAACAAGCTCTAAGTATTTCTTCATTAATGGGTGCAAAGTATATGATGCAAGAGCTTAAACATGAGCACAACAATTGCCAAGTATCAAATTATCCAAGACATTTTAGAGTTACTACATGTAACATTTTCCAATTCCAACCATATAACAATTTAACGAAGAAGAAACTTCGCCATGAATACTATGAGTAGAGCCTAAGGACATATTTGCCCATATGCTACAGCGGAGCGTGTCTCTCTCCCATAAAGTGAATGCTAGGATCCATTTTATTCAAACAAAACAAAAAATAAAAACAAACCGACGCTCCAAGCAAAGTACATAAGATGTGACGGAATAAAAATATAGTTTCAGGGGAGGAACCTCGATAATGTTGTCGATGAAGAAGGGGATGCCTTGGGCATCCCCAAGCTTAGACGCTTGAGTCTTCTTAGAATATGCAGGGGTGAACCACCGGGGCATCCCCAAGCTTAGAGCTTTCACTCTCCTTGATCATATTGCATCATACTCCTCTCTTGATCCTTGAAAACTTCCTCCACACCAAACTCGAAACAACTCATTAGAGGGTTAGTGCATAATAAAAATTCACATGTTCAGAGGTGACACAATCATTCTTAACACTTCTGGACATTGCATAAAGCTACTGGACATTAATGGATCAAAGAAATTCATCCAACATAGCAAAAGAGGCAATGCAAAATAAAAGGCAGAATCTGTCAAAACAGAACAGTCCGTAAAGATGGATTTTATTAGGCCACCAGACTTGCTCAAACGAAAATTCTCAAATTTAATGAAAGTTGCGTACATATCTGAGGATCATGCTCGTAAATTGGCTTAATTTTCTGAGCTTCCTACAGGGAGGTAGACCCAGATTCGTGACAGCAAAGAAATCTGGAACTGCGCAGTAATCCAAATCTAGTACTTACTTTTCTATCAAAGACTTTACTTAGCACAACAAAACTCAAAACTAAGATAAGGAGAGGTTGTTACAGTAGTAAACAACTTCCAAGACACAAATATAAAACAAAAATACTGGAGTAAAAAACATGGGTTGTCTCCCATAAGCGCTTTTCTTTAACGCCTTTCAGCTAGGCGCAGAAAGTGTAACTCAAGTATTATCGAAGGGTGGTGCACCTACAGCGGGGTTTGGAGTTTTCTCAACCATGCATAGTATATTAGATACATAAGTTTCAGCGTCTCCCTTTTCATTAGTCTTGGGCTTGCTACTCTCATCAAACAAATTTTCAGGAACAAGCCAAGCATAGTTATTTTCTAGTGCCATTCATAGCTAGGAGTTTACATGGTATTGGTGCTTTGATCTCCCCACCATCATTAGCATTATTAGTGTACCTTATCCTATCCATATCCATTTCTTCAAGGAGACCAACAAAATTAGTATGAGAACCAAGCATATTAAATTTAGCAAAGACCTTTCTAGCCTCTCTTGCTAGACCACCAAATTCTCTAAGAAGGGTTTCTAAAACAAAATCTTTCTTTCCCCCTCTTCCATATCACCAAGTGTAAGAAACATGTGTTGGATTATAGGATTGAGATTAACAAATTTAGTTTCCAACAAGCGAACTAAAGCAGCAGCAGCAATTTCATAAGTAGGAGCAAGTTCTACCAAGTGTCTATCTTCAAAATCTTCAACGGTACTAACATGGGTGAAAAATTCTTCTATATTGTTCCTCCCAATTATAGACCCTTGTCCTACCGGTATGTTCTTTGTGGTAAAATTAAAAGGAAACATGATGAATCAAGTAAAGTAAATGCAAGTAAACTAATTTTTTTTGTATTTTTGATATAGCAAACAAGACAGTAAATAAAGTAAAACTAGCAACTAATTTTTTTGTGTTTTGACATAATGCAGCAAACAAAGTAGTAAATAAAATAAAGCAAGACAAAAACAAAGTAAAGAGATTGAGAAGTGGAGACTCCCCTTGCAGCGTGTCTTGATCTCCCAGGCAACGGCGCCAGAAATTTTGTTGCTGGCGTGTAGTTGACGTGGGAGTTAGAAATCTTTGTGGTGTAACTTTTCTTCAGTTTCCCGGCAACGGCGCCAGAAATTTGCTTGATGCGTGTAGTTGACACGTCCGTTGGGAACCCCAAGAGGAAGGTGTGATGCGCACAGCGGCAAGTTTCCCTCAGTAAGAAACCAAGGTTTAATCGAACCAGTAGGAGTCAAGAAGCACGTTGAAGGTTGATGGCGGCGGGATGTAGTGCGGCGCAACACCGGAGATTCCGGCGCCAACGTGGAACCTGCACAACACAACCAAAGTACTTTGCCCCAACGAAACAGTGAGGTTGTCAATCTCACCGGCTTGCTGTAACAAAGGGTTAACCGTATTGTGTGGAAGATGATTGTTTGCGAGAGAAAACGAGTAAAACAAGTATTGCAGCAGATTTGTATTTCAGTATTAAAGAATGGACCGGGGTCCACAGTTCACTAGAGGTGTCTCTCCCATAAGATAAAAGCATGTTGGGTGAACAAATTACAGTCGGGCAATTGACAAATAGAGAGGGCATAACAATGCACATACATGACATGATAAGTATAGTGAGATTTAATTGGGCATTACGACAAAGTACATAGACCGCCATCCAACTGCATCTATGCCTAAAAAGTCCACCTTCGAGGTTATCGTCCGAACCCCTTCCAGTATTAAGTTGCGAGCAACGAGACAATTGCATTAAGTATGGTGCATAATGTAATCAACAACTACATCCTCGGACATAGCGCCAATGTTTTATCCCTAGTGGCAACAGACACAGCACAACCTTAGAACTTTCCGTCACTGTCCCAGGTGTCAATGCGGGCATGAACCCACTATCGAGCATAAATACTCCCTCTTGGAGTTAAAAGCAAAAACTTGGCCGAGCCTCTACTAGTAACGGAGAGCATGCAAGATCATAAACAACACATATGTAATAACTTGATAATTAACATAACATGGTATTCTCTATCCATCGGATCCCGACAAACACAACATAGAGTATTACGGATAGATGATCTTGATCATGTTAGGCAGCTCACAAGATCCAACAATGAAGCACAATGAGGAGAACACAACCATCTAGCTACTGCTATGGACCCATAGTCCAGGGGTGAACTACTCACTCATCACTCCGGAGGCGACCATGGCGGTGTAGAGTCCTCCGGGAGATGAATCCCCTCTCCGGCAGGGTGCCGGAGGAGATCTCCGAATCCCCCGAGATGGGATCGGCGGCGGCGGCGTCTCGAGTAAGGTTTTCCGTATCGTGGTTTTTCGCATCGGGGGTTTCGCGACGGAGGCTTTAAGTAGGCGGAAGGGCAGAGTCGGGGCTCGACGAGGGGCCCACACCATAGGGCGGCGCGGGCCCCTCCTTGACCGCGCCGCCATGTGGTGTCGCCACCTCGTGGCCCCACTTCGTATGCTCTTCGGTCTTCTGGAAGGTTCGTGGCAAAATAGGCCCCTGGGTCTTCGTTTCGTCCAATTCCGAGAATATTTCGTTACTAGGATTTCCGAAACCAAAAACAGCAGAAAACAGGAACTAGCACTTCGGCATCTTGTTAATAGGTTAGTTCCAGAAAATGCACGAATATGACAGAAAGTGTGCATAAAACATGTAGGTATCATCAATAATATGGCATAGAACATAAGAAATCATCGATACGTCGGAGACGTATCATAGGACTGCAAAAGCAGCCCTTAAAGTTCGTGTTCCAAACCTAGGGACACCCCACGATGTCAGTTTGAGCATCTAAAGATAGTACTAACAAACACCACAATTTCATAGAGACATCCAACTCAAACTATAACTCATGATAAGTATTTCTGCAATCTTTAGTCTAAGAGATACACACGGTGCACACACACTATCACCTTCACACCATGGGACAAGGTGTCTCCGAAGATCACAATAATAAAACCACTCGAGTAGCATAATAGATAAAGAGGAACATCCACTTATTCAACTAGATTACAAAGCTCGTGATCACATAAAGATCATACCATGGGAGAGAGAGATAAACCACATAGCTATCGGTAAAGCCCTCAGCCTCGGGGGAGAACTACTCCCTCCTCATCATGGGAGTCAGAAAAATCGATGAAGATGGCGGTGGAGTCGATGGAGACGCCGCTGGGGGCAATTCCCCGTTTCGGCAGGGTGCCGGAACAGAGACTTCTGTCCCCCGAAACTTGTATTCGATGGCGGTGGAGCTATAGAACTTTTTGTGGATGGAGGATGATTGATTTAGGCTTTTCGCATTAGAAGCAATATATAGGTGAAAGGGCGATGTCAGTGGGTGCCCAGAGGGCCCACAACATGCCTAGGTGCGGCCAGGGGGCCGCGCCTAGGGGTGGTGTGGCCGCCTCCCGGCTCTTCTCCGTCTACCCTTTGGACTCCATCTCCATGATAGAAAAATAGGAACTTCGGCTTTTGTTTCGTCCAATTCTGAGAATATTTCTAGAACAACTTTTCTGAAATACAAAAATGGCAGAAAACGGAAACTAACAATGTGGCATCTTGTTAATATGTTAGTTCCAAAAAATGTATAACAATTCCATGAAGTGTAAACAAAATATATAGCAATTGGTGTAAAACAAGCATGGAGCATCAAAAATTATAGATACGTTTGCAACGTATCAATCACCGTGGAGACCTTTAGTCCCAGCGGGTGTTACAAACTGGGACTAATGGTTCTCCGCCCCGGCGGGCCCGCATCCCATGTGGAGAACCTTTAGTCCTGGTTTGTAACACAACCGGGACTAAAGGTGAGACGTTTAGTCCCGATTTGGCAGTCCCGGTTGGGCAACCGGAACTAAAGGCCCTCTAAAACCGGAAGAATAGACCCGTTTTCTACTAGTGTAAGAAGTGTTTTATAGCATTCATGTTTTTCGGCCAAGCTCCAGAAAGATGAAATCAGGATGTTTGGTGATGACCCACAAGTATAGGGGATCGCAACAGTCTTCGAGGGAAGTAAAACCAAAATTTATTGATTCGACACAAGGGGAGGTAAAGAATACCTATAAGCCTTAACATCGGAGTTGTCAATTTAGCTGCACCTGGAAAATCACTAGTAGTAGCACAGAGGAGATGGCACCGGAAAATATTCCAGTGCGCAGTTGATTGTAGAGCAATGATGATCACAGAAGGACCGGGTTTCCCAGCTATCTACACTAGTGGTAACTCTCCAAATAATATGTGTTGGGTGAACAAATTACAGTTGGGAAATTGATAATTGTGAGGGCATGACAATGCATGCTATGATAAGATAAAGTTCATTGTAGTATTTAATTACAACATAATACAAAGAACGTAATCCAACTGCGTCTATGACTAATAATCCACCTTTAGGTTATCATTCGAACCCCTTCCAGTATTAAGTTGCAAGCAATAGATTATCGCCTTAAGCAATGTGTGTAAAGTAAAAAATAGAATTATCCTTTGACAAAACATTGTTGTTTTCTCCCTAGTAGCAACATCACATCTAAAATCTTCGAAGTTATTGTCACTCTGACAGAAAACTAGAGGCATGAACCCACTATCAAGCATAAATACTCCCTCTTGGAGATACAGGCAACTACTTGATCAAGGTAACTGATACGTCCATTTTGCATCACTATTTTATATCATAATTTACTGTTATTCATTGATATCTTTTCATATTTAGAGATGATACTTATGTTATTTCATCTATTTTGCATGTTTCATGATGATTGGAGAATCGCACACCAGAGTCAGGATTCTCGCTGGAAAAGCACCGTCAGAATGCAATATTTCGGAAGATCAGCAATTGACGGGAATTATACTGAAAATCCTATTTTTCCGGAAGACGGAGGTAGCCAAAAGGAGGAGCCGAGGAGGGCCACCATGGGCCCCCCTCATAGGCCGGTGCGGGCCCTGCCCTGGCCGCGCCGCCATGTGGGGAGGGGGCCCACAGCCCCCTCTGGCCTCCTCTCCTTCGCGTACTTCTTCGTCCCAAAAACCTAAGCTTCGGAGGATAGTCGCGAAGAGTCACAGCCGCCTCTGCGGGGCGGAAAACACCAGAGAGAAAAGAGCTCTCTGGCAGGCTGAAATCCTCCGGGGAAATTCCCTCCCGGAGGGGGAAATCGACGCCATCGTCACCGTCATCGAGCTGGACATCATCTCCATCACCATCACCATCATCTTCATCATCATCATCGCCAACTCCACCGCTGCACCTCATCACCGCTGTAACAATTAGGGTTGGATCTTGATTGTTTGATAGGGGAAACTCTCCCGGTATTGATTTCTACTTGTCATTGATGCTATTGAGTGAAACCATTGAACCAAGGTTTATGTTCAGATTGTTATTCATCATCATATCACCTCTGATCATGTTCCATATGATGTCTCGTGAGTAGTACGTTTAGTTCTTGAGGACATGGGTGAAGTCTAAATGTTAGTAGTGAAGTATGTTGGTTAGTATTCAATGTTATGATATTTAAGTTGTGGTGTTATTCTTCTAGTGGTGTCATGTGAACGTCGACTACATGATACTTCACCATTTATGGGCCTAGGGGAATACATCTTGTATTCGTTTGCTAATTGCGGGGTTGCCGGAGTGACGGAAACCTAAACCCCCGTTGGTATATCGATGCAGGAGGGATAGCAGGATCTCAGAGTTTAAGGCTGTGGTTAGATTTATCTTAATTACTTTCTTGTATTTGCGGATGCTTGCAAGGGGTATAATCACAAGTATGTATTAGTCCTAGGAAGGGCGGTGCATTAGCATAGGTTCACCCACACAACACTTATCAAAACAATGAAGATTAATCAGCTATATGAAGCAAAAGCACTAGACTAGATTCCCGTGTGTCCTCAAGAACGTTTGGTCATTATAAGTAAACAAACCGACTTGTCCTTTGTGCTAAAAAGGATTGGGCCACTCGCTGCAATTATTTCTCTCGCACTTTACTTACTTGTACTTTATTCATCTGCTACATCAAAACCCCCTGAATACTTTTCTGTGAGCATTTACAGTGAATCCTTCATCGAAACTGCTTGTCAACACCTTCTGCTCCTCGTTGGGATCGACATTCTTACTTATCGAAAATACTACGATACACCCCCTATACTTGTGGGTCATCAGTAACTACAAGTACCGGCGATCATGCAAGATCTTAAATAATAATAGAATAATAATATGATGAACAATCTGATCACAATTCCACAATTTATTGGATCCCAACAAACACAACACCAATTACATCAGATGGATCTCAATCATGTAAGGCAGCTCATGAGATCATTGTATTGAAGTACATGGGGAGAGAGTACCAGCTAGCTGCAGACGAGAACCCGTAGTCCAAGGGGTGAACTACTCACAAACCATCATGGAGTCGAAGTGGAGGCGGTGGAGTCGATGGAGATGGCTTTGGGGGTCAATCCCCGTCCTGGCAGGGTGCCGGAACATGAACTTCTGATCCCCGAAACTTGTCTGGACGATGGCGGCAGCGACGGAACTTTTCCTGGATGGAGGCTCTGGTATTTAGGTTTTTCCCGAGATCGTGAATAAATAGGCGGAAGGTCGAGGTCGGGAGAGGCCAGGGGGGCCCACACCACCCCTTGGTGCGGGCCCACCGTTGGCCGTTACATGGGGTGGTCTGGCCGCCCTGTGGCGCCTCTCCGTCTCTCCTCCGGACTTCTTCTTCGTTACGGTAACATATTAACTTCAGCTCTTGTTTCGTCTAATTCCGAGAATATTTCATGTACAACTTCTTTGAAATACAAAACAACAGAAAACAGGGAATTGGCACTGTGGCATCTTGTCAATAGGTTAGTGCCGGAAAATGTATAAAAGTGCAACGAAGTGTAAGCAAAACATATAGAAATTGGTATAAAACAAGCATGGAGCATCAAAAATTATAGATACGTTTGCAACATATCAATTGGCTGCCTAGACTCCATGTGGTTTGAAGTCCTGACGCTCTTTAAATCACCTCTAGGCATGTCCTTATAGAAATGGCCGAATCAATTGCTTCTAGCAGCCGTTCTCTCCTCTAGCGCTTTGGATCTCCGTTGGTGCAATACTAGAAAACATGCCTTTAGTCCTGGTTGGTATGTGGCTTTAGTCCCGGATGTGCAACCAGGACTAAGAAATCGGGACTAACCCCCCCCCCCCCTTTAGTATCGGTTATGTAGCTAACTGGGACTAAAGGGCATCCACGTGGTTTTGCATGGACGCTTGACGTGGAGGGGCTTTAGTCCGAAAGGTGTTACCAACCGGGACAAAACTCCTCCACGCGTCAAGCGCAGGGGCGTGCCCGTTTCTCTGCCGCGGCAAATGTTTAGGGTTTTTTGTTTTTCATTCAAATCGACGGTATTACATGCCGCAATCAAGGAAGCATTACACAACACCGTCATGAATATCAACATTGTCATGGATACAATAATGCATATACAATATAAGTATCCACATAATCAACGTTATTACTTAGGATTCCTATCTTCTAAATACATACTTCCGATGGTATTCTCCATTTGGATCTATGGCCTCCGTAAGTAAGAACCCCGCCAATTCATGTTGAATTGCTCGTACGCAATCCTTTGTTAGGAGTTTGTCCCACAGACGTCCGATATAATGGAAAGAAGTGGATCAATATTTATGAAAGAAACTCAACATGATGTCTTTGCGTCATGTGCAAAGTCGGCGAACTCTCTCTCGGATTTTCTCCACTGTGACCCATGTCTCAACATCATATCTTTCTTATGGTCTTGTTTGTGACACTGCAACAACCTGGCATCCTCTTTGTTTCTGAACAAACGTTCCAATCGTGGTATTATACGAGCATATACATCACCTTGGTAGAAACCCTCTTTCTGGGGCGCTCGCCCTAAATATCACCAGCGTCCTCTCGTTTGATCTTATAGCGCAATGCAGTGCATACCAGGCATGCATCCCAATTCTCCTACTCACCGCGGTAGAAGATGCAGTTATTAATGCATGCATGTATCTTCTGCACGACCAATCCTAGAGGGCAGACAACCTTATTCGCTTCGTACGTACTAGTGGGCAATTTATTACCCCTTGGAAGCTTCTTCTTAATTATTTTCAGCAACTTTCCAAATCCCGAGCCAGTCACATCGTTCTCTGCCTTCCATTGCAACAATTTCATTGTACTACCTAGCCTTTTCTAGCCATCTTTGCAAGTTGGGTACAACAATTTGTTGTGATCCTCTAACATCTACTCGAACTTTAACCTTTCCTTTTCAGTTTCGATGTCTCTCTTTGCATCAGTAATGGCCCAACCAAGATCATCAGCGGACTCATATGATGCCTCTCGATCTTCTGCTTCCCTCGTTACAGTAAAACCGTATTCATGCAACATGGATAGTTGTCATCATCCTCTTCTTCCTCATTGTCTTCCGTCATAACCCCTCTTTCTCTGTGCTTGATCCAACAATTGTAGCTGGGCATGAAATCGAACCGCATCAGGTGGGTGTGGTGGGTTGTGGGGGGGAGATTAATCCTTCTTATTTTGACAGTCAGCCCATGGACAACACATAAAACCATTCAGCCATTTGTTTTCCTCGGCCACATGGATAAAAAAGTTCAGGCCCGCAATAAACTCGTTATGGCATCGGTTATCGTACATCCATTGCCGGTACATCTACATTATATAATTAAGTTTATCAAAAAACCATTACAAAAGATCACAAATAATGAAGCGATGTACATCGACACATGCATTTTATCAATGACGGATGACATGATAAAGTTGTTAACCTCGATGGAGAAGGAAAAAAAGAGGATAAAACTTAAGTGTGGCTTGGGCACTTCATATCGTATTTGTTGTGTGAACTCAAGTGGCATCATGCTCTTAGGCATTTCATCGAGCACCTCTTGTGTATGAGAAGCGAAAGCAAAACAACATACACATCTTGTGCTAAGAAGTGAAAAAAGCTAAGTGTGTGGCTCACAAGATTGAACATGGCACTTGTATATATATAGTGCTAGACCTTTAGTCCCGGTTGGAGATACCAATCGAAACTAAAGGAGCTCGCGACGTGGTGCGGCAGGCCGCAAACTCTTTAGTCCCGGTTGATATCTCCAACCGGGACTGATTAAAGGGTGTCGACGGCCCCATGCGCATCCTCGCCGCTCGAACCGGGACTAATGCTAACGGAAGGCCTATTCTCTAGTAGTGAAAGTATTTGAGTTTTGTAATAACAAGAGAATAATTATTTAGAAACTTCTTTTTTCTTTTTTTTTCTTGTCAAGACTGTCCTACTTATTTAATGAATTGAGCCAAAAAAATTGCCCCCTCTTTCAAAAAACAAAAAGCACGGCGACAGCCACATGGTTCGGTTGAACAGAAGCAGAAAAGAGTGTGCGCTGCCAAGATCTGGCTCATGTTGAGGCGGCTGTCATATCATTGGCCCAGAACTGAAGCGGCTTTTTGACTAGTGCCACCCCCTGCCCGGTGCGTCGCTCTGCCCCTCTGTCCCTCGGCTGGAACCGCGTCGCCGACGAGCCCGGCCGGCCGAGTGCGCGTCCACTATTTCCATCCAGCCAGTTGAGCCAGCAAAGGCGTCGAGACGTGGACTCGTCCTATATGGACGTACTCCGTGCTAGTAGTAGTACTGTCTGAGGTCTCGCCGCATGGGATGATAAACACACTCTCGCTATCGTCGTGGTCCAAGGTGATCCAACAGGGGAAAACAAAAGACCTAGAGACCGCACAAGTACGCAGGTCCGCATACGACCCATGCTTACCCCAACGAGCAAATCTAATGCAAAGACGTACATACAACGAGAATTAAGTTTCACTTTGAGATAAGTAAATTTGGAGAGACAAAATTCCGTTTATGCTTTGTTTGGTAATAGAGTTTTTTTGTGAGAATTAGTGGGGAAATTCCTACCAAATTCTAAATCCCCACTTCTAAAAGCATGTTTGATATTAAAGTATTGAGCGAGTTTAATCTCTGGTTATCTCCACTTTTTCCTAAATTTTAGTGTATCTTTCTCAATCCCAATACTCTACACTTAATTACCCAGTGGACTGGGGATGTGGTTTTGTGGGGATCGAGTGATGGTAGCGGGTTCACCCAATACTCTAGAGTATTATAGCCTTACAAAAACTCTAGTACCAAACAAAGCCTTACTGGATGCAACGCGGAAAGCCACATGAGGTGATCTCGGTGAGGAGAGACAATGTGTAAGGCACCGATGATCGAGGTGCGAGATTATACACGATGAGAATGCACATAACCTAGGCCGGGTTTGTGTAGGAGACCCGGACCTACGGTTCACATGAAGATCTAGTCTTAGCTAGTTCTGTATCTGTATGGATTAGTGTCGTGTCTTGTACTCCATGGCAACATGGGCTTTATAAAGTCTTATAGTATTCGCTTGGTTTCGTCTTTGCACGTTAGTAGCATTTGTCGTCTCTTCTAGCATGTTTGTTTTGCGAAACATATATAAAAGCAGACACTCACAAATATGTACATATACTAACCTCATGAACACATGCACGCATATCTTAGCCCTGTGAGCACTTCTGAGAAACCGGGTCTAAATGATAGATCCAATGGATCTTGATATTAACAAAGTCACCTAGACGGACTCACTATTGACTTGAAGAAAATTCGGCCGCATGACTTGCTGAAATAACACCACGCGGTGGCTATATGCCTATATCCCAACAAGAATCATACTGGTTGGAAACAGCACACGCGCGCTGAGAACGCACATCACATCGTCCCAATTGCTTTATTTTCGGTTTTCCCCACCTGGCCGACTGGCCCCTACTTCCTTGACAGGTCAAATCACAAACAGCTGATGATCCAAGCCAAGGTCGACGACGAAGCATCGACCTTCATGCATGCTTGGCCCGGCGAGCTGCGACACGCGGTTGTTCCGTCCATGTATGTGAACGAAATAGCTAAGCTGTTCACCCATGCAGAGATTCTTCCGCGTCCCATCTGGCCATGCGTGCATCGATACGGCCTGTCAGAGTGTCAGCACATCCACTTCTCTGCCAATAAATTAATACATATGTGCAGTTACTAGCTATTGCAACTTTATTAAGATATGGAGGGGTAGTATTGTCGATGATGATGATGCGTCTATTGTATTTTCCATATCGAGTCAAAGCAAATCCATCCACGAGTATAGAGCTGACTTTAGTACATGTATTTACTCATCCACAAAAACACCAAGAAATTTGGCGAACACTCAAAGCCATGAGAAAGAATGATTCTCCAGGTGCATAGGTGTACACTTCTACTCCGGTGCCCCACTTAGCAAAATTCTGGCCGCGACAAAAACAAAAAACGGTGGAGATCTTTTCATACCCTTCGTAAGCGGGAGCATGATTGTAAAATTAAAAAATCAGACATGTACGTACATTTCTGTAGTAGCCCACATTGTCTTGTACGAGTAATTTATGTATGTATGGCATACTAATACGGTCATGTGCGTGTGTGATGTCATGTGTACCAAAAAGGCATGACATATAAGAGGGCCATATAGATATTGTACCAACACCTCGATACGATCGAGCGGAGACCCTAACCCTAGCCTCGCTGGGAATAGAGGGTACCCTCCGTCGATGGACTAGCGGATCTGGAGCGGCCAAGATATCGCCAACGATGGCCGTTTCAAAACCACGCATGCACGACATGGGGTGGTAGTTAGGCAACTGTGATGGTTAGCTGGTCACGTGAGCTCTTTTTTTTCTAACGCAGCGTATATATACCGTATGTATATAAACATGTATACATGGGCTAGATATGGGTTTAGGACGTACCTAAGGTAGGAAAAAAAACCAAATATAACCCCTCAATTTTAGTTAGGGAAGAGCACTGAAGCAGGCTCTTCAATGTAGCCTTCTACTTCTCGGCGTGGGACTAGATAGGTGATGATGTTGTCGGGTCTGGGAAAAGATTTTTGTCTCACAGGTATACTCCCATCTCATGTCAATGACACCCATATAACTCTTATTAAAAAAGGCGTGTTATTTTCCTTCCGATTTTCGTCCCATCAGCTTCTGTAACGTCATCTATAAGCTCGGCTTTGGCTAACCGTTTAAAAGACCATTTGCCGGACTACATTTACCCTTCGCAACAAGCTTTCATCGAGGGTAGACGTATTAGTAATAATATTATTGTTGCTCAAGAAATTGCCCACATATTTTCTCTATCTTCTTGGAATAGCCATGACTTTATGATCAAAATTGATTTGGCTAAAGCTTTTGACAGAATTGGGTCGCATTTTATTGCTTCTCCTGTAGCACGTAATGGGCTTCATGACCATTTCATAAATCTTGTGCATGCTTGCATCCCTTCACCGATTTTTTCTGTTATCTTTAATGGCCATCCTAGGCTCATATTTAGAGTAGCAGAGGAATTCGATAGGGATGTCCCCATCACCATATCTTTTTGTCCTTGCAGTAAATGAACGCTATGCAATACAACCATCTATCATGTATTTCTCTTGGACCAAATTGCCCTCCAATTCAGCCGTTCATGTTTGTAGATGACTTGCTAGTTTGCGCAAAGTTAACTTGCAGTTGGATTTCACTATTGCCCAAATATTGGATCAATTTTGTCACCACTCGGGGCAGGTGCCAAACTGGAATAAATATGCAATCATGTTAAGCAAAAATGTTACCTTGAAGTTTTGCTGTGGAGTTTTGGTGGTCGGCGACAGTGTATCATCGTCTGGCCTGCTGCTCCTCTCGCTTCGCGGTCGGGTCGACCTCCGGGCGAAAGCTCTGCACGCAACTTTGGTACGTGCTAACGATGGCGGGGCCTCCGGGCGTCGTTCTGCTTCTTGTGGCGTCGTTGTGGAGCTGCTCGATACCGACCAACGTGATGGTCCTAGAAGCTCCGGGTGAAAACCTAAGCTCCATCGGGAGCGGGCGATGGCAACAGACGCATTTGCTACCTTGTTGGAGGCGTCGCCTTGGAGCCTTCTTGCCCTCGTGGTGCGGCTGGTTCGTGGCGGTTGGGCGTGGGGTCTCTGTGGCCAGGGAAGTGGAAGTTGGGGCGGCGGCCCCAGACAGTGGTGGTGTGCCGAGGCAGCGGCCTCGGGCTTCTTTGCAGCGATGATCATATGGGGTTTGATCGTGGCCTAGCATTGTTTGGGTGGCTACCTAGGCTGTGTGGGAAGTGAGTTCGTCGACTCGGCTGGATTGACTTTGGGGATGTTCGATCTGGCTGCTACGTCGGGGCGGCAGCCCCGCAGGCATGGTAATTGGTGACTTGGAGATCTGTGTGGACAACGAGTACGTCGACCCGGCTGGTTCATCTTCGGGCAATGCGGAGGTTGTCCTGTCTGGTACGTCGGGGCGGCGGCCCCGGAGTTGGAGGTGTGTTTGTTGCGTTTGTGGCTGCGTTGTGCGGATATTGGGTCTCGTCTCTTGTGTGGTTTTGTGGCTCGGTTTTCCTTATAAACCGGGCAATGTATGGTTTTTGGGTCCTGTTTTCCTTATAAACTGGACCATTCTGTGCGTAGCACTCTTTCTATTTACTTGGACGGTAGATCGACTGCCTTAAACTCAAAAAATGTTACCTTGCAGGTTAAGCAGGGTATCGAGCAAATCTTCAGGGTACGAGACATCAACAACAACACAATTCATCTTGGCCATCCACTCATACTTCCAGCCAATGATAGATCTGCAAGGTACAATTTTGTTTACGACAAATTCAGATCAAAATTGAGTTCTTGCAATCATGTTTTTTTGTCTATACACGTCTACTATATGTACAATATTCTTTTTTCAAAGAAATTTCTTGCAAAACTCACTGCGACTATTAGAAACTTCTGGTGGACAGGTGTGAAAGAAGAGCCCTCTACAAAATGCATGTGCCTTAGGGCATGGGCTGACATTTGTGTAGACAAAAAATTGGGTGGCCTCGTGATGAACCACAAGTATAGGGGACCGCAACAGTATTCGAGAGAAGTAAAACCCAAATTTATTGATTCGACACAAGGGGAGCTAAAGAATATTTATAAGCTTTAACATAAAGAGTTGTCAATTCACCTGCACCTGGAAATAGACTTGCTCGAAACAGTTTATCAGTAGTAACAATTTTATAGCAGTGGTAGTAGTGAAGTAACAGTAGTAGCGAAATAAAAACAGCAGTAGCGATAATTGCAGTAGACAACAAGATTAAAATATTGTGAGCACATGGATGAATGAACGGGCGTTGCATGAATGAGAGAGTCCATATAATAACAAGACATAGGCATTGCAAATAATAATGATATAAACATCCTAGAATAATATAACCATAGGCGTGTGTTCCTATTTAGTCGTGCGTGCTCGCAATGAAAAACTTGCACGACATCTTTTGTCCTACCAGCCCGTTGCAGCGGGGGCTTTAGGGAAACTACTGGTAATTAAGGTACTCCTTTTAATAGAGTACCTGAGCAAAGCATTAACACTCCGTGAACACACGTGATCCTCACAGCATAGCCATCCCCTCCCGTTATCCCAATTAAACATCACTTTGGGGCCTCAGATTCTGGACAACAATATGTGTATACAACTTGCAGAAATAATTAAAAACATTAATTATCCTCGTGAATAAATAACATGTTCAGATCTGAGATCATGGCGCTCGGCCCAAAGTGACAAGCATCAAGCATAGCAAGTTGCAACAATGTAAAAATACTAACAATGGATACTAGACACTATGCCCATAACAATCTTATAGCTATTACATGACCAATCTCATCCAATCCCTACCATCCCCTATAGCCTACATCGGGGAATTACTCACACATGGATGGGGGAATCATGGATGGTTGATGGAGAGACGTCGATGATGGCGATGGCGATGATCTCCTCCAAATCCGCGTCCCGGCAGGGTGCCAGAACGGAGTTTCTGGTCCCCGGATTGGGGTTTCTGGTGGCGGCGGAGCAGCGGAACTCTTTTTTGGAAAAACATCGAACCCCGATGGGTTTTCAGGTCAGGGGCTTCTTATAGTTCGAGGGGGTGGCCGAGGCGGCCAGACTACCCCTTGGCGCGGCCAAGGCCTGGCCCCGGTGCCAAGGGTGGGTATGGCCCCCTCGTGGCCCCCCTCCGCCTCGTCTTATGGCTCCAGGAGTCTTCAGGTAAAATATTTGTTTTTCTATATTTTTCGAGAACTTTCCCGAAAGTTAGATTATTGCACAAAAATGAGACACCAGAGTAATTCTGCTGAAAATAGCGTTAGTCCGCGTTAGTTGTATTCAAAACACACAAGATAGAGGGAAAACAACAGCAAAAGTGTTTGGGAAAGTAGATACGTTTTGAACGTATCAACTCCCCCAAGCTTAGCTTATTGCTTGTCCTCAAGCAATTCAGTGACAACTGACTGCGATAAAAGAAACTTTCATGAACATATTTGCTTCTCATATGATGTATATATTCTCACTACATGATCAAATGCTCAGGAAATTAGTAATAAGAAGCATGCAACTAAGGATACTCGATAGTTATGCAAGTCATGAAAGGATACCAACACAATAATAAGCAACATGAAATATAAGCATCTGCAGGATTGCAATTTTCATAATATGATATAATAAAGTGGTATCTCGCTTGCCCTATTTGTGGTGCAAAACATAAATGCCAGGGCACCTCCGAAGTTCAAGAGAAGATTAGAAGTAAAAATATCGAAAAATTCAAGCATCACAGTTATACCATAATTAATATAATTCCGGGACAAGCACATTAAACAAAGAATGACAGCTATGCTTTCAAGAAAATGCTCGAATAACGGATGGTGACTCAACATAAAAGTATAAGATTGACCCTGCGCAGAGGGAAGTATGCTTGCTCATGTGCAAGAGCTATTCATTTTGACTGCGATAGGAGTGTGGAAAATATATATTTTGAGAAACGCAACTCATGTCAATGGTAGTGATAAATAATATGGCTCATGCATAACACTTCCTATAAGTTGCTCGCCTCATGCATAATATACTAATAGTGCTCACACCTTGTCCTAATAGCTTGGATTTCCATAGATTTTCATCGCATACATATTTTCAACCAAGTGTCACAAAGGGGTACCTCCTTGACTCCTGTACAAAGGTCCTAGGAGATGAATCTCATTCGATTTCTCAATTTTGATAAATCTTGACTTTTGGACATCCATACTGGGAAGACAAAGACAACAGATATTTGGAATTTAGTTGGCGGCCCAATGTTCCTCTCTAACAATAGGCATACTCCAATCTTTGCAATGCATGGTCAATCTCCCTTACTTCAAACAAGATGAGCATGCATAGTAATTCACACAATATTCAACAAAGGCACATTGATAGTGTTCCCCATGACAACATGGTTATCACAACAAATATTAACATTCATGGATGGAGTCACTGAGGCCAGGTAGGATGCACAAGAGATTGATATTTCTGTCATCACACCAGGCTTACTGGCTCCACCCCAGAGTGTACGAGTGACCAAACATTTTAATCATCGACACTAAAATGGAAGAATGACCAAAGTTAATGAAGAATGAAAACTCAAATACGAGCCAAGTAGTATCAACTAGATAGCATATGCCTCATACTTTGTTGGTCGAAACAAATATTAACATTCAGGGATGGTGTAAGCGAGGTCGGGTAGGATGCACAAGAGATTGATATTTGTGTCATCACACCAGACTCACTTGCACCACCCCTGAGTGTACATGTGACCAAACATTCTAATCATCGGCACTAAAATGGAAGAAAGACCAAAATAAACGAAGAATGCAACCTCAAATAAGATACAAGTAGTATGAACTGAATGGAATGCCTCATACATTATTGGTCAAAGCAAATATTAACATTTAGAGACAGGGTGAGTGAAACCAAGTAGGATGCACAAGAGATTGATATTTTTGCCATCACACCAGGTTCACTCGCCCCACCTCCAAGTGTAGTGACCAAACATTCTAATCATCTAAAAGTGATAATAAAATTAAGGATCAAATGAAATGCGCAAAACGATTATCGAAACTAAAGAGCCATATAGTTAGTAACAAAGACAATTAGGATTAGTTCATAGTTAAATAGCAATAACAATAAAAATGAATTAGTTCCTAGTTAAATTAGGATTAGTTCCTAGTTAAATAGCAATAGAAATAAAAATAAATACAATTTGTGGTTTGCTCTCTGTCATTGGAGAAATTATCTAGTTACTCTTCCTAGATAGAAATATATATCAATTGTTTGTGCTTTCCTTAGAGAATTAATTTAGCCAATTTTTCAAGTATACCATAATAAATCCATAGTAATCAATCAAGCTAACCAATCCAGTTATCCCATTGCCATAGCCAGAACAACTAAATTTAGCATACAAAGAGCCAGAACAGCTAGGAGGAGGCATGGGCGGATCCAGCTACAAGCCAGGGGGACGAATTCCCCCACTCAAATTTCAGTCCTCCTTATACCTGGCGCATAGTATAGGCCATTGCCCCCTTAGCTCATCAAGTTGGCCAAGTTTTATCCTAAAGACTTCAGTGACAATGATTTGGATCATCTTGAGCAGGAGCTTCCATGCAACAAGTCGTTGTGGATCAAAAGAAAGGTGACGTTCTCGGGTTTTTATTATTTAGTGTCAGTATTAGTTCTTGCATTTTATTTTAAGTTTGACATATTTTTGCATTACGGGTTGGAAACTAGGAATTGTATTAAAAAGACATCAACCATGCCTACCAGAAGACAAGTCTGAAGTGTTCCCTTTTCCAACTTAGAAACTACAGACTAGTATCAAATTATTATGTCTAATTTTCTTAGATTACTTAACTTTCTGGGATGAACTCGCCAAGTAGCCATGTATTTTTGTGACAATATTATCTTATGAAGAAATGCTTTATTTTCGTCCTTATTCACTATGTTGTTGTGAGGTTTTTTTCCCTCCCTTATTTTTCATCCTAGATCCGCCCATGGGAGGAGGGGAGGGGAGAAACTTACCTAGGTTTTGAGCTGTCGGACGAAGATGGAGATGACGAAGCTATTGTTGGTGGCGCTCCAGGACACGACGGCATCGGTGGTGGGGTCGTCGACCATGTCGTAGGTCTTGGCGAGGAACGGCGTCGGGCCGGCGTGGTCGGCGAGTGATGACCCACAAGTATAGGGGATCGCAACAGTCTTCGAGGGAAGTAAAACCCAAATTTATTGATTCGACACAAGGGGAGGTAAAGAATACTTATAAGCCTTAACAACTGAGTTGTCAATTCAGCTGCACCTGGAAAAGCACTAGCAACAGGGGTGATGTGAAAGTAGCAGTGATATGAGAGCAGTAGTAACAGTAACACAGCAGCAGTAATGGTAATATGAGAGCAATGGCACCAGAAAACAGTTGACATATAGAACGAGTATATGATGATAAAAGATGGACCGGGGTTCCCAGCTATCTACACTAGTGGTAACTCTCCAATAACAAGTGTTGGGTGAACAAATTACGATCGGGCAATTGATAGGATTGAAATAGCATTAAGACAGAATATCAAGATCATTAATCATGTAGGCATGTTTTCCAATAATAGTCGTACGTGCTCGCAATGAGAAACTTGCACAACATCTTTTGTCCTACCAGTAGGTGGCAGCATGGCCTCAAGGGAAACTACTCGGATATTAAGGTACTCCTTTTAATAGAGCACCGGAGCAAAGCATTAACACTCCGTGAAAACATGTGTCCCTCACATCACCGCCATCCCCTCCGGTTGTCCCGATTTCTGTCACTTCGGGGCCTTTGGTTCCGGACGAGTGACATGTGCATGCAACTTGTAGATACAATCTAAGCAATAAGTATAGAGCTCAAATCTAAGATCATGGCACTCGGGCCCTAGTGACAAGCATTAAGCATAACAAGATTGCAGCAACAATAACTTCATAAACTTTGTAGATAGACAATCATAATGTAACAATCCATCGGATCCCGACAAACACAACACCGATTACATCGGATGAATCTCAATCATGTAAGGCAGCTCATTAGATCATTGTATTGAAGTACATGGGGAGAGAATACCAACTAGCTACGACTAGAACCCGTAGTCCATGGGGGAACTACTCACGGAGCATGATGGAGGCGATGGCGTTGATGGAGATGGCTTCCGGGGCACTTCCCCGTCCCGGCAGGGTGCCGGGACGGAGACTTCGTCCCCGAATTGGAGTTTCGCGATGGCGGCGGCGCCCCTGGAGTCTTTCTGGAGTTTCGTCAAGTTGTACGGTGTTTTTAGGTCGAAAGGGATTTTATAGGCGAAGAGGCGGCGCAGGGGGGCACTGGGGGCGCCACACCACGAGCCGGCGCGGCCCGGGCCGGGCCGCGCCGCCCTATGGTGTGGTGGCCCTCTCGGCCCCTCTCCGACTCTTCTTCGGTGTTACGGACGCTTCCGGGAAAAATAGGAGGTTTGGTCTTCGTTTCGTCGAATTCCGAGAATATTGCCCGAACAGCCTTTCTGGAACCAAAAACAGCAGAAAACAGGAACTGGCACTGTGGCATCTTGTTAATAGGTTAGTTCCGTGTGACGCCCCGGAACCGGTACCATGAGGATTCCAGCGATCCCGCCAAAATCCGCACGATATCGATTCAGAGACGCCCTCCGACACGACGTGCGCGACGAATCACACACGTGATGCCAGAGGAATTAACACGAGCGGTAACATTACAACAGGATTACAATAGAGCCCACAAGATACATATATTACAACAACGACTCCAACGAGTCAAGATACAAATATACAATACAAAGATCCAAATCATACGGAAGATCGAATACGTCCGAGTACGGACAAGATACAAATTGGATTAAGAGTCCCGAAGATAACCGAGTGGCGTCCATAACCCCGCTCGCCAAGCCGGAAGGGTAACCTTGCTAACGTCGTCATCTCGTACTGTCAAAGTCGGGCCATCGGTTGTCGACAAAAGGGAGGAAGCAAAAGAGAAAGGGAAAAGGCGAGAGTAAGTACCAAGGAACGAACTCCGGCACGTACTTAGCGAGACCGGAAATGGCTATGCTCGCCGAGCGAGTATAAATATATATCGCCCAGGGCTATATGGTAGGTTTAGCGGCAACAAAACTATAACCAATAGAGACACGCTACAACATCCGTCTAATCGGAGAAGATAAGAGAGCGCACAAGGTAACGAGATAAAATACTACACAAACATAACCCGACCGACTACACATATCCCCTTCAACAATTGCGAAGAGGCAATGTAAAAGGCACTCAACTGGTGGACAAGTTTTATTAGGTATCGGTTGTAGTAATGCTATATTACTAATCAAGTTATTAGCAAATTATTAGCAACAAGATAACAGTGCAAGTTGTTCTATGATCAAGCTATACAATTCCAAGTCGTCCATAACCGCGGACACGGCTTATCGATAAGATGGACACCCTGCAGGGGTTGCCCAAATGTAACCATACGCATGCTCGACCCACTTACGACAGGTGGATGTCTCACAACAAGACCGTTCCCGTTCAACAAGAAAGTCTAGGGGGCCATCCAACTAAGCTACCCGTGACGAAGTCCGGCCGTACTCCGAAGCGGACTCGTGGTTTGCGTTAACGGCTAGGCGTGCAAACCACACGCTTCGCTAAACGTTCCGCGGGGTACGATACGATGAATATAAACACCCGAAGGCAACAGGAAGTAAACACCCGAAGGCAACGAGTATATAAACATGCATGCGCCAAATAAAACCAAGGTTGTGGCCCCTTTTCAACCGACTTGAGAAAAGGTAATGGGTGAGGGGGTCCCAATAATCGTCCCCACGCATGGGTAGAGCGCTCAATCTCGGAACAGATAACAAGAACTCGGGTCCTAGGGGACATTAGCGAGTCAAAGTTCCGATGCTTTCGCAAAGGGGCTCACAGATGCCTATGCTTACAATTTTAGTTGTTAACAATAAAGTAAAGTGTGATTATCTCCATCAACTAATATAGCATGTGATAATCTCCCAACAACCCAACATATCCCGATAACAGATCGAGATAAACAACAGAGCCTAAACACGCCTACAACTCGCAAGGCTCAAACATCAAGCAACGGCTATGGGTAAGGAATGATATATATATGTTTATCATGGTAAACAAGTGGAATAGGACACGTGACTCGATAAAGAATCGCAACATAAGGATAGCAATGCGAGGGAGAGCAAAATATAAAATAGGTGAAGGAGGTGGGCTCGCCCGTGAAAAGCTGCAGAAGAACTTGTCGGAGAACTCATCGTATCTCACATCACCACTTCGTGATCCTATCCGAGAAGAAGCAAATGCTGGAACAAACAATGTATGCAAGTCTTACTACTACGGATAAATAAGATCCAGCATGTTCAAGTTGATATGCATGACATGGCAAGAATGATGCGATGCGCTTATCCAATTTAATCGGAGTCGGAGCCCCGGACAATCAAATTAGGTTGGAGTTGCATTTCTACCGGCAAAGTTAAGGGTGGATTAGCATAGCAAACATGGCAGGGGTGAGCTATATCAAAGTTAAATGGAACCGAGACAACATTTATATAGTATCTCACATATTCCATATGTTATCTATTTAGGTAATAATGCAAACTATCACAAAACTATATAATGCATAATGCAACAGCAAGCATGGATGTCATATTAATGTTCCTCTCATTTTTTTTGATCAACTTTCATGTAAAATACTTTTTATTTGGAGTTATAGTTTGAAATTTATGAGCTTGACAGATTTGCAGTTAAAAGAAAAGATAGGAAAAAAAAGGGAATCGGGCTGGATCTGGGGTTAGCCTGCTACCTGGCCGGCGGGAGAAAGGTATGGCGCGCGTGGGCCGGCTCAGTTCTGGCCTGCGACGGCGACGGTTAGCTTCGGGCCGCACACGCGATGGGCTGCACCGGGAGAGACACGGATCAAGGCCCAAAAGAGGATCTGGAGCAGAAAAATACTGGAGAGTTAATTCGTCTCCAACAGGAGTTGAACACGGGATCACATGATGCATAACAAGGTGCTAACCACTGCGGTAGATAGATGCTTGTGCTGAGAAAAGGGAAGCGCCCTTTTTGAACCCGACCATGGCGGAACATCTGGGAAGAACCAACCATGGCGGACGGCTCAGGCGAGCAACGATCTGGAGCCTCCAGGCAAACCTGGACGAACGAGATGGTGGCGGACGTGCGACTGAACATGAGGAAGCCGGTGGTGTGCTTGGTTTGGCCGGAGGAGGACGAGGGCGGCCGGAATCGACGCCGGAGCATGGCGGCCATGGAGGAGAAACGGCGACCTTGCGCTTGATTTAGGAGGTCCCGGCTCGATTCCTTGTACCCAGACGAAGAGGACGACGAGGCGCATCTTCTGGTGGTCTCATCTCAGCAAGGGAAGGTCTACAGCGGCGACGCCATGATGAGGAGGAGGGTGCCAGTGTTGTTCGTTGGTTCAAAGAGAAGAAGAAAATCGAGGGAGATGAAGAGGAGAAGGGTGGCGGCGCGAGGGAGGGAGGATGCTAGGGTTTGCTGCGGAGGAGAGAGGGTTAAAAGGGGGAGGGCGAGCAGGTGAGGAGGAGGTGGCGACGGGGATGGACAGCGACGGGAGAGCTCACGCCTCTCTCGTGTATGGGGAAGACGACAAGGGGAAAAGCGTACCCCTTCGGAAAGAAAAGTGGGTCGGGCTGAGAAAGAACATGCCGAAGAAAAAGGAGAGGAGGAGGGGAACTGGGCCGGATCGGTGGTTGGGCTAGGGGAGAAGGAAGAAGGGATGGGCCGCCGGGTTGGTTGGAAGCTGGGCTTCGGTGGAGAAAAGAGAGGTGGGCTGAGAGAGGAGGGAGATAGAGAGAGGTCCGGGTCAGGGTTTAGATAGGGTTTTCTCTTTTCTCCTTTATTTTTAAAACTGTTTTGAGTTTGAGGCAAAGGTGAGAGAGGGATTTTAAAAATGGTTTCAAAATATTTATTTTATTGTAATAAAAACAAAACACATTATATTCAAAAACTTCTTTGTTGGGAAAATATTAATTATAAAATAAGTAATATGAGGGAGAGAAAGATTAGTGTTTTATTTAAAGGAAGAGACAGGGGGTTTATAAAAATAGTTTTATTTAATAAAATCATGGATGATATGATGCATGATGCCATGATGATGCACTAAAATAAAAGCACAAACAAATCTAATATGGAATACTACCCGGGGCCGTTACAATCGACACCACGAACAAGGGATCGCGCCCCGAGATCTCGCCTCAAGGTACGGGGGAGAGAGGTGAACTATCGGGTCTTCAGACGACGTGTCGATCTCCTCGACACCACTAACAAGAATTCTTGCTCCATGAAGGACGGTCGACACCACCAACAAGAAGTCGTTGTTCCGATGACGATGATGACTCCGGAGAAACAAAGGAAGGAGTAACAGTCACACGGATCCACCAATTCAGGTAACAAGAGCGAATAATAAGAGTAGTCGGTATGGTCATGACTCCATCCCGCACTCAAAGTATTACTCTGTACATGAATAAGAGAATCGTGCATCCAACTCCAGGAATACAGATTGGCGATCTTGATAAGCGCTCTCAGCGAAGATTCGACGGAACCAAGGCAAGAGTTGAAGAAGGATCACAGAACCAAAGGTTACGTCAACGGAGCAGACAGAGGTAGCCGCCGGTAATGTTCTTCTATCGGAAGGTCTTCAAAGATCGGTCCTATTAGGTTAAGGCAGAGATCGTCCAACCCACGTCGGAACCTAAGACTCGGAGAAGCAGATAAGAGAGAAGACTCAAAACTCGCGAAGATAAGATGAGAAAGAATTTAGGTAAGGAGAAAATCAGAGCTAATCAGAACTATCCAACGTGTTTTCAAAAATAGGTTTTGCCCTAGACACAACAACGTCCGTTGGCAAGGTTATCCTACAGGCTGGACTAGTGGGGTACCGTCAACCAGAGGCTCTGATACCAACTTGTGACGCCCCGGAACCGGTACCATGAGGATTCCAGCGATCCCGCAAAAATCCGCACGATATCGATTCAGAGACGCCCTCCGACACGACGTGCGCGACGAATCACACACGTGATGCCAGAGGAATTAACACGAGCGGTAACATTACAACAGGATTACAATAGAGCCCACAAGATACATATATTACAACAACGACTCCAACGAGTCAAGATACAAATATACAATACAAAGATCCAAATCATACGGAAGATCGAATACGTCCGAGTACGGACAAGATACAAATTGGACTAAGAGTCCCGAAGATAACCAGTGGCGTCCATAACCCCGCTCGGCCAAGCCGGAAGGGTAACCTTGCTAACGTCGTCATCTCGTACTGTCAAAGTCGGGCCATCGGTTGCCGACAAAAGGGAGGAAGAAAAAGAGAAAGGGAAAAGGCGAGAGTAAGTACCAAGGAACGAACTCCGGCACGTACTTAGCGAGACTGTAAATGGCTATGCTCGCCGAGCGAGTATAAATATATATCGCCTGGGGCTATATGGTAGGTTTAGCGGCAGCAAAACTATAACCAATAGAGACACGCTACAACATCCGTCTAATCAGAGAAGATAAGAGAGCGCACAAGGTAACGAGATAAAATACTACACAAACATAACCCGACCGATTACACATATCCCCTTCAACAATTGCGAAGAGGCAATGTAAAAGGCACTCAACGGTGGACAAGTTTTATTAGGTATCGGTTGTAGTAATGCTATATTACTAATCAAGTTATTAGCAAATTATTAGCAACAAGATAACAGTGCAAGTTGTTCTATGATCAAGCTATACAATTCCAAGTCGTCCATAACCGCGGACACGGCTTATCGATAAGATGTACACCCTGCAGGGGTTGCCCAAATGTAACCATACGCATGCTCGACCCACTTACGACGGGTGGATGTCTCACAACAAGACCGTTCCCAGTTCAACAAGAAAGTCTAGGGGGGCCACCCAACTAAGCTACCCGTGACGAAGTCCGGCCGTACTCCGAAGCGGACTCAGGGTTTGCGTTAACGGCTAGGCGTGCAAACCACACGCTTCGCTAAACGTTCCGCGGGTACGGTACGGAATATAAACACCCGAAGGCAACAGAAGTAAACACCCGAAGGCAACGAGTATATAAACATGCATGCGCCAAATAAAACCAAGGTTGTGGCCCCCTTTTCAACCGACTTGAGAAAAGGTAATGGGTGAGGGGGTCCCAATAATCGTCCCCACGCATGGGTAGAGCGCTCAATCTCGGAACGGATAACAAGAACTCGGGTCCTAGGGGACATTAGCGAGTCAAAGTTCCGATGCTTTCGCAAAGGGGCTCACAGATGCCTCTGCTTACAATTTTAGTTGTTAACAATAAAGTAAAGTGTGATTATCTCCATCAACTAATATAGCATGTGATAATCTCCCAACAACCCAACATATGCCGATAACAGATCGAGATAAACAACAGAGCCAAAACACGCCTACAACTCGCAAGGCTCAAACATCAAGCAACGGCTATGGGTAAGGAATGATATATATATGTTTATCATGGTAAACAAGTGGAATAGGACACGTGACTCGATAAAGAATCGCAACATAAGGATAGCAATGCGAGGGAGAGCAAAATATAAAATAGGTGAAGGAGGTGGGCTCGCCCGTGAAAAGCTGCAGAAGAACTTGTCGGAGAACTCGGCGTATCTCACATCAACACTTCGCGATCCTATCCGGGAAGAAGCAAATGCTGGGCAAACAACGGGTGCAAGTCTTACAACTACGGATAAATAAGATCCAGCATGTTCAAGTTGATATGCATGACATGGCAAGAATGATGCGATGCACTTTTCCAATTTAAGCGGAGTCGGAACCCCGGACAAACAAATTAGGTTGGAGTTGCATTTTCTACCGGCAAAGTTAAGGGTGGATTAGCATGGCACAACATGGCAGGGGTGAGCTATATCAAAGTTAAATGGAACCGAGACAACATTTATATAGTATCTCACATATTCCATATGTTATCTATTTAGGTAATAATGCAAACTATCACAAAACTATATAATGCATAATGCAACAGCAAGCATGGATGTCATATTAATGTTCCTCTCATTTTTTTTGATCAACTTTCATGTAAAATACTTTTTATTTGGAGTTATAGTTTGAAATTTATGAGCTTGACAGATTTGCAGTTAAAAGAAAAGACAGGAAAAAAAAGGGAATCGGGCTGGATCTGGGGTTAGCCTGCTACCGGCCGGCGGGAGAAAGGTATGGCGCGCGTGGGCCGGCTCGGTTCGGCCTGCGACGGCGACGGTTAGCTTCGGGCCGCACACGCGATGGGCTGCACCGGGAGAGACACGGATCAAGGCCCAAAAGAGGATCCGGAGCGAGAAAAATACTCGGAGAGTTAATTCGTCTCCAACGGGAGTTGAACACGGGATCACATGATGCATAACAAGGTGCTAACCACTGCGGTAGATAGATGCTTGTGCTGAGAAAAGGGAAGCGCCCTTTTTAACCCGACCATGGCGGAACATCCGGGAAGAACCAACCATGGCGGACGGCTCAGGCGAGCAACGATCCGGAGCCTCCGAGCAAACCTGGACGAACGAGATGGTGGCGGACGTGCGCCTGAACACGAAGAAGCCGGGGATGTGCTTGGTTTGGCCAGAGGAGGACGAGGGCGGCCGGAATCGACGCCGGAGCATGGCGGCCATGGAGGAGAAACGGCGACCTTGCGCTTGATTAGAGGGCTCTCGGCTCGATTCCTTGCACCACGAGGAAGAGGACGACGAGGCGCATCCGCCGGTGGTCTCATCTCAGCAAGGGAAGGTCTACGGCGGCGACGCCATGATGAGAAGGAGGGTGCCGGTGTTGTTCGTTGGTTCACGAGAGAAGAAGAAAATCGAGGGAGATGAAGAGGAGAAGGGTGGCGGCGCGAGGGAGGGAGGATGCTAGGGTTTGCTGCGGAGGAGAGAGGGTTAAAAGGGGGAGGGCGAGCAGGTGAGGAGGAGGTGGCGACGGGGATGGACAGCGACGGGAGAGCTCACGCCTCTCTCGTGTATGGGGAAGACGACAAGGGGAAAAGCGTACCCCTTCGGAAAGAAAAGTGGGTCGGGCTGAGAAAGAACGGGCCGAAGAAAAAGGAGAGGAGGAGGGGAACTGGGCTGGATCGGTGGTTGGGCTAGGGGAGAAGGAAGAAGGGATGGGCCGCCGGGTTGGTTGGAAGCTGGGCTTCGGTGGAGAAAAGAGAGGTGGGCTGAGAGAGGAGGGAGATAGAGAGAGGTCCGGGTCAGGGTTTAGATAGGGTTTTCTCTTTTCTCCTTTATTTTTAAAACTGTTTTGAGTTTGAGGAAAAGGTGAGAGAGGGATTTTAAAAATGGTTTCAAAATATTTATTTTATTGTAATAAAAACAAAACACATTATATTCAAAAACTTCTTTGTTGGGAAAATATTAATTATAAAATAAGTAATATGAGGGAGAGAAAGATTAGTGTTTTATTTAAAGGAAGAGACAGGGGGTTTATAAAAATAGTTTTATTTAATAAAATCATGGATGATATGATGCATGATGCCGTGATGATGCACTAAAATAAAAGCACAAACAAATCTAATATGGAATACTACCCGGGGCCGTTACATTCCGGAAAATGCATGAAATCATCATAAAGTGCAAGCAAAACATGTAAGTATTGTCATAAAACAAGCATGGAACGACATAAATTATGGATACGTTGGAGACGTATCAGCATCCCCAAGCTTAGTTCTGCTCGTCCCGAGCGAGTAAACGATAAAAGAATAATTTCTGTAGTGACATGCTACTTACATAACCTTGATCATACTATTACAAAGCATATGAAATGAATGAAGTGACTCAAGGCAATGATCTATAGTTGCTAACAAATAGATAACATATAGCAAAACTTTTCATGAAGAGTACTTTCAAGACAAGTATCAAAAGTCTTGCACAAGAGTTAACTCATAAAGCAATAAGTTCAAAGTAAAGGCATCGAAGCAACACAAAGGAAGATATAAGTTTCAGCGGTTGCTTTCAACTTGTAACATGCATATCTCATGGATAATTGTCAACACAAAGTAATATGATGAATGCAAATATGCAAGTATGTAAGAATCAATGCACGATTGACACAAGTGTTTGCTTCTAAGATGGAAGGAAGTAGGTAAACCGACTCAACATAAAGTAAAAGAATGGCCCTTCAAAGAGGAAAGCATCGATTGCTATATTTGTGCTAGAGCTTTGGTTTTGAAAACATAAAGAGAGCATAAAAGTAAAGTTTTGAGAGGTGTTTGTTGTTGTCAACGAATGGTAGTGGGCACTCTAACCCCCTTGCTAGACAAACCTTCAAGAGAGGCTCCCATGAATTATTTTTATTTTTGGGTGGCACTCCTTCCAACCTTTCTTTCACAAACCATGGCTAACCGAATCCTCGGGTGCCTGCCAACAATCTCATACCATGAAGGAGTGCCTTTTTATTTTAGTTTCATTATGATGATGACACTCCTCCCCACCTTTGCTTACACAAGCCATGGCTAATCGAATCCTCGGGTGCCGTCCAACAATCACATACCATGGAGGAGTGTCTATTTTTGTTAATTAATTTGGGACTCGGGAATCCCATTGCCGACTCTTTTTGCAAAATTATTGGATAAGCGGATGAAGCCACTAGTCCATTGGTGAAAGTTGCCCAACAAGATTGAAAGATAAACACCACATACTTCCTCATGAGCTATAAAACATTGACACAAATCAGAGGTAATAAATTTTGAATTGTTTAAATGTAGCACTCAAGCAATTTACTTTGGAATGGCAGGAAATACCACATAGTAGGTAGGTATGGTGGACACAAATGGCATAGTGGTTGGCTCAAGTATTTTGGATGCATGAGAAGTAATCCCTCTCGATACAAGGCTTAGGCTAGCAAGGCTATTTGAAGCAAACACAAGTATGAACCGGTATAGCAAGACTTACATAAGAACATATTGCAAGCATTATAATACTCTACACTGTCTTCCTTGTTGCTCAAACACTTTTACCAGAAAATATCTAGACCTTAAGAGAGATCAATTATGCAAACCAATTTTAACAAGCTCTACGGTAGTTCTCCACTAATAGGCTTAGACTACATGAAAAAAAACTTAATCATGATCTACTTGAGAGCTCAAAACAATTGCCAGGTGTCAAATTATCCAAGACATGATGAGGCATTTTCTGTTTTCAACCAAATATAAATAAGTGCAATAGCTTCCAACTTTTATCATTGAACATTAAAAGTAAAACGAAGAACACGAGTGTTCATATGAAAAAGCGGAGCGTGTATCTCTCCCACACAAGGATTGCTAGGATCCAAATTTATTCAAACATAAACAAAACGAAAATAAACACACAGACGCTCCAAGTAAAGCACATAAGATGTGACCGAATAAAAATATAGTTTCAGGGGAGGAACCTGATAAGTTGATGAAGAAGGGGATGCCTTGGGCATCCCCAAGCTTAGACGCTTGAGTCTCCTTGAAATATGCAGGGATGCACCACGGGGGCATCCCCAAGCTTATACTTTTCACTCTTCTTGATCATATATCATCCTCCTCTCTTGACCCTTGAAAACTTCCTTCACACCAAACTTCTCATAAACTTCATTAGAGGGGTTAGTACTCAAAAAATTTGAATCCACCTTGGTCCTATAGTGGCAAATTGCAAGAACTCAATAAAACATTAGCTACAGCCCTCTACGTCTAGAAAACCTCGCTTAAAGTCCACAAGAGACAATGCAAAAAACAGAGACATAATCTGCCAAAACAGAACAGCCAGTAAAGACGAATTTTAATAAAATACTTCCGTTGCTCAAATCAAAAAACTCAAAACTAATGAAAGTTGCGTACATATCTGAGGAACACGCACGTAAATTGGCATAACTTTCTGAGTTACCTACAGAGAATTAGACCCAGATTCGTGACAAATAGAAATCTGTTTCTGCGCAGAAATCCAAATCTAGTATCAACCTTCGATTAGAGGCTTCACTTGGCACAACAAAACACAAAACTAAGATAAGGAGAGGTTGCTACAGTAGTAAACAACTTCCAAGACACAAATATAAAACAAAGTACTGTAGCAAAATAACACATGGGTTATCTCCCAAGAAGTTGCTTTCTTTATAGCCATTAAGATGGGCTCAGCTGTTTTAAATGATGCACTCGCAAGAAATAGTATTCGAAGCAAAAGAGAGCATCAAGAGGCAAATCCAAAACACATTTAAGTCTAACATGCTTCCTATGCAAAGGAATCTTGTACATAAATAAATTCATGAAGAACAAAGTGACAAGCATAAGAAGATAAAACAAGAATAACTTCAAAAATTTCAGCATATAGAGAGGTGTATTAGTACCATGAAAATTTCTACAACCATATTTTCCTCTCTCATAATAATTTTCAGTAGCTTCATGAACAAACTCAACAATATAACTATCACATGCAGCATACTTTTCATGATTTCCAAACACATAATTTTCATCAAGTTCAAGAATAGTGGAATTAAAACTTTCAAACTTACTTTTATTGATAATATAACAAGGTAGTTGATCAATCTCAATAGATATGGGACTCATAGAATAAGTCAAGAACTCTCCAATCCCATTTTCATTAGTAGTACAATTAATATTATTAAGTAACATAGGACCATCATCTAGAGATTTATCATAAACATTTGCTAAGCAAAATTCTTTAGTACCATGCATTTCGACATCAGGCACAAACAAAGCATTATCATAAGATTTATCAAAGTATCATGGATTATCATAAATAACAGTAGCATAATTATTTTCACAAGTTTTACTCATAGGCAATACTTCAAGAGAATCCACAGGAACATAATATTCAACCTCTTCTGGTGAGCATGGAGGACAATCAAATAGTGTAAGAGATAAAGAGTTACTCTCATTAGAAGGTTGACGTGGGTAGCTAATCCATTCTTCCTCCTTTTGTTCGTCGCTCTCCTCTTCTTTTTCATCCAATGAGCTTTCAGGTTCATCAATTTCCTCCTCTTTTTCATCCAATGAGCTTTCAGGTTCATCAATTTCTTCTTCCGCGAGTTCCCGCAAATTGTGAGTGCATTCTTGTGCATTAATGTGTCTCTCTTTATAATCAAGGATATAAGGATTCCTAATGTAGCATTCTATGCAAGAATTAAGGATAGTAGAGACATAATCTTTAAGGCCCTTACAAACAACACAAGTTTCATAATTCTCAACCATGAAGGATTCTATCTCGGAGGCTCCCATAAATAAGACAAATTGTTCTACCTCTTCGAACCCATAATGAATATAGCAATTCCGATTATAGTTCTTAATTAAAAATTCCTCACTAAAGCCACATTGAAATTTAAGATGTTTAGTATCCTGTTGAGAGCAACGAGTTTATATCATGGCATTTAAGCAAGATTTTAGCAATTGTATTCAATTGTTCTATCATAGCACTCATTATTTTACCAGTTCTTGATTCTCTATAACAATTATAACATTCTATAAGCTCCAAGTAGGTTGTTGGTTCTCCCATAACAGCAGTTTTTAATTTTTTGGTTTTTCAAATTTTTATGGACTTTTGGGTATATGAGGAAAGTAAAACAAAACTGAAATAAACTAGACAAAAGTAAACTAAGCAAACTAATACTAGACAGAAATAAACTAAGCACAAATAAACTAGACAAAAGTAAACTAAGCAAAACAAAACAAAATAAAACAGAGGGAGATGTAGAGTGTACTCCCCAGGTGAACTTATGAGTAGAGCTATGCCTCCCGGCAACGGCGCCGAGAAAATAGTCTTGATGACCCACAAGTATAGGGGATCGCAACGAGTCTTCGAGGAAGTAAAACCCAAATTTATTGATTCGACACAAGGGGAGGTAAAGAATACTTATAAGCCTTAACAAGCTGAGTTGTCAATTCAGTTGCACACGGAAAAGCACTAGCAACGGGGGTGATGTGAAAGTAGCGGTGATATGAGAGCAGTAGTAACAATAACACAGCGACGGTAATGGTAATATGAGAGCAATGACACCGAGAAAAGCAGTTGACATATAGAACGAGTATATGATGATGAAAGATGGACCGGGGTTCCCAGCTATCTACACTAGTGGTAACTCTCCAATAACAAGTGTTGGGTGAACAAATTATAGTCGGGCAATTGATAGGATTGAAATAGCATTAAGACAGAATATCAAGATCATTAATCATGTAGGCATGTTTTCCAATAATAGTCGTACGTGCTCGCAATGAGAAACTTGCACAACATCTTTTGTCCTACCAGCCGGTGGCAGCCGGGCTTCAAGGGAAACTACTGGATATTAAGGTACTCCTTTTAATAGAGCACCGGAGCAAAGCATTAACACTCCGTGAAAACATGTGTCCCTCACATCACCGCCATCCCCTCCGGTTGTCCCGATTTCTGTCACTTCGGGGCCTTTGGTTCCGGACAGTGACATGTGCATGCAACTTGTAGATACAATCTAAGCAAAAAGTATAGAGCTCAAATCTAAGATCATGGCACTCGGGCCCTAGTGACAAGCATTAAGCATAACAAGATTGAGCAACAATAACTTCATAAACTTTGTAGATAGACAATCATAATGTAACAATCCATCGGATCCCGACAAACACAACACCGATTACATCAGATGAATCTCAATCATGTAAGGCAGCTCATTAGATCATTGTATTGAAGTACATGGGGAGAGAATACCAACTAGCTACAGCTAGAACCCGTAGTCCATGGGGGAACTACTCACGGAGCATGATGGAGGCGATGGCGTTGATGGAGATGGCTTCCGGGGCACTTCCCCGTCCCGGCGGGTGCCGGGACAGAGACTTCTGTCCCCGAATTGGAGTTTCGCGATGGCGGCGGTGCCCCCGGAGTCTTTACGGAGTTTCGTCAAGTTGTACGGTGTTTTTAGGTCGAAAGGGATTTTATAGGCGAAGAGGCGGCGCAGGGGGCACTCAGGGCGCCACACCACGAGCCGGCGCGGGCCCGGGCCGGGCCGCGCCGCCCTATGGTGTGGTGGCCCTCCGGCCCCTCTCCGACTCTTCTTCGGTGTTACGGACGCTTCCGGGAAAAATAGGAGGTTTGGTCTTCGTTTCGTCGAATTCGAGAATATTGCCCGAACAGCCTTTCCGGAACCAAAAACAGCGAGAAAACGAGAAGCGGCACTGTGGCATCTTGTTAATAGGTTAGTTCCGGAAAATGCATGAAATCATCATAAAGTGCAAGCAAAACATGTAAGTATTGTCATAAAACAAGCATGGAACGACAGAAATTATGGATACGTTGGAGACGTATCAGCGAGACCCTCCAGCGTACACGTGGGGGAAGAAGGGCTAGATCCCCTCGACCGCATCGAGAAGCACCACCGCGAAGACGTGTATCGGGTGACGGCGAGAAGAGATGGCACGGAGGCGTCGTGCAGCAGCAACTGCGCGGAGGCGTCGTCCATGTGCGGGACGCGGTCTTGGAGGGGGCCGGTGACCGCGAAGGAGGGAATCCACCGGGCGGAGTTGGTCAACGCATCTAGGGTTTGGGGATGGAATGAGGGGGCTGGGTGGTGGCCGGCAAGGAGATTGGTTGGTGGGAGTGGTCGTCGCCGAGGGAATCTGGTGGGCGGGGCGGTCGGCGAGAACCTGGTGGGATGGGAGCGGCGGCTTGGGATGCTCGACACCGCAGGAGGAGGGAGGGAATGGAGATGCGTACGGGCAGATATACAGACGACAATTATTGGGAATATTTCTGTGGCACACCGAGCAAGGTGCGCCACAGAATGTCTTAATTCTGTGGTGCACCAATAAAGATGCGCCACAGAAATAGTGAAACCAATTATTGGGGCTAGCCAGGGGTGGGGCCCACCATATTTCTGTGGCGCATGTGTGCCCGGTGCGCCACAAAAGCATGCTATTTCAGTGGCCCTTTCTGGTGCTCCACTGAATAGCCTCCCACCTATAGCTAGTTTCCTAATTGTGTCGATATCATATTTGACATTTGTGAGTAGTTCCCCACGTTCCCGAGGGAATAGGGCGATCTGGCTATGATTCTATATGATGTGCCGTGAGTATTTAGTCTAGTTTTCTATCTTTTATGTTGTTCTATGATGGTTGATGCGAATGTCGACTGCATATTACTTCACCTATATGGACTCATAGGGCTGCACTTTAATGTAATAAATGTGTGTTGAAAGGGACGAAATGATAGAAACTGTTTTCCAATGATGTGAGTTACATTAGAGGGGTTTATATCGGTGACCAACGATCTTATTGCTGCACCCGACACTCCACTTCCATCACCATCACGATGCACCCGGCGCTCCACCATCACGCTGCAACTGAAGAAGATATATCGAACTATGTGTATGAACTAGCGATATATATCCTTGTATATTTTACATCTCTGCATTCACTCCATGCCGCCTCCCATCCACGTCCACCTCCGTCACCATCGCGTTTCTTGTATCTATGCATGCCGCCACCTCCACGTCCACCTCCATCACCATCACGCTGCACCCGGCGCTCCACCATCACGCTGCAACCGAAGAAGATATATCAAACAATGTGTATGAACTAGCGACATATATCCTTGTGTATTTTACGTCTCTGCATTCACTCCATGCCACCTCCCCTCCACGTCCACCTCCATCACCATCGCGTTTCTTGTATCTCTGCATGCCGCCACCTCCGGCCACGTCCACCTCCATCACCATCACGCTGCACCCGGTGCTCCACCATCACACTGCAACCGAAGAAGATATATTGAACTATGTGTATGAACTAGCGACATATATCCTGCTAATAATAATAAAAAATAAATAGAAACATAATTATTCATACTCAAATCACTCACATTTTTCTAATAATAAAGCATATATTATTTGTCCAATTGCGGTTTACAGATTTCAAGATATTAATTATTTGGCCATATTATATGAATAATGCATATATCCTTGGTAATAATAATAAAAAATGAATAAAAACATAGTTATTTCATATTCAAATCACTCACATTTTTCTAATAATAAAGCATATATTATTTGTCCAATTGCGGTTTACATATTTCAAGATATTAATTATTTTGCCATATTATATGAATAATGCATATATTATTTGATAATAATAATAATAATAAATGAATAAAAACATAATTATTTCATATTCAAATTCCTCACATTTTTCTAATAATAAACCATATATTATTTGTCCAATTGCGGTTTACAGATTTCAAGATATTAATTATTTTGCCATGTTATATGAATAATGCATATATTATTTTATAATAATAATAATAGATGAATAAAAACATAATTATTTCATATTCAAATTCCTCATATTTTTCTAATAATAAAGCATATATTATTTGTTCAATTGCGATTTACAGATTTTTTTTGGTTTCAAAAAATACAGAAATGTGACACAATGGTATAAGAGTTAATAGGATTGCGCAGGAGCACATCAGGAAAGAACCGAGAAGTTAAGCGCGTTGAGGGTGGAGTAGTGTGCGGATGGGTGACAGACCGAGAAGTGATTACCAAGTCTACAATTTAACTACAGTGTAATCAGTACTAAAAATGGTCCAAGTGAGGGAGTAACAAGTCAAACAAAAAGAAAAAGAAAATTAGAAAAATGAAAAACATAATTATTGAAAATAATAGTTAGTCCCGGATGGGATTACGAGCCGGGACAAAAGGTTCTCCAGCCCAAACCCTGTATCGCGGCCACGTGAAGTGCCATTTACCCTTTAGTCCGCCATGAATAATCCTGGTTGGCCAATTGAAACTAAAGCTCGTTACGGACTGGGACTGAATTCCCTGTTCCCACTGGTGTCCAAGGCCTCACATCAAGATGATGCTACTCCGATCGTTGGGTGGATCGTATGCGCTGCGCGAAAAAGAGGCCGCATGTTAAATTTTCACTTGAATTTATTTCTGACAATTTTTAAGCGCTGCTTAACGCCGACCGTTTGTCTCAGCATTGGTATCAGTGAGAGGGGCTTGGAAAGGCGGTTACCTATGGATGACGGTAACCCAAAATACCATACCAAACTTCTAACCTTTGTTTCTAAACATAAAAGAAGAAGGTTACCCTCTAAACTTGAGAATTGACATATGGGACCAATTAGCAAGATTAGTTAGCAAGATTATTTGTAGCTTCAATTCTACTCGAGCCTTTTACATTCTATTTTAAATGGATCGTTGCGCTTGTATGGACTTCGGCCTTTTAGGCATTTGGCCCAGCAAAAGTTGAAGTTTAGATAGTGATGGATTCTTTTAGCCTTTTACTCTCTTCGTGTTGATGATTAGTGGGAGGTGGGAAGTGGGAAGTGGGAACTGGACGAGATGCTCTTCTGCCCCTAGAGATGACAATCATCTGTGACCTTAAACTACTTTTCCATTCGTTACCCGGCCCAGGATCTGAATAGAATTTTTCTTTCAAAACCTCAAATGATGAACTGAATGGGTGCGTAGCTCTGCTGCAACAACCTATATAATTACTTTCCCTAAAAAAAAAACCTATATAATTACTGGCACACGTTTTATAATACAAACTCAATTACTGTAGCAAATAGCAAGTAGGCAAAGTATAAGCTATCCAAAAAACTGGTGCGATCATGTTGTACCTCCATGCATCCGTTGTTATTTACTTTGCGTTCTAAGTTTAGTAAATTTCAACCTTTTCAAGTTTGGTAAAAAAATGTAGGCAGAAATATCAACAACCATAATACCAAATGCATATACTATGAAAATATAGGTTATGCTGATGCTAGTACTGTAGACTTTTTAAATAGTAGAAGTTGACCTTTTTTCTAAATATATAGTGAAACTAACAAAATTTGAGTTTGATTAAACCCATATACATGAACTACTAGTTGTGAAAGGGGAGTACCACTAATAGCACAAAGTAGAACATATTTTTGTACTACGAAAAACTTGTGTGCACGCATGCATGGCAGTGTACCTTTTTTTTTTTACACGCACGCAAGGTAGTGTTAGTAATTAATGAAGATGGCGAATAAAAGGGCATAAATATGCCACCCGGCAGTTAATAAATTGGAAAAGGCGGCACCGTACGTGCAGGACCAGTCTAACTATATACTAACCAGTGACCAGAAAGTAACCGCTGATCACCCGTCAATGCCGTACGTACGTAATACCACGTCCACTCCTCCCAAGTCAAGCAATAGAATATTTCGTATATATTGCCTGCCTGCATGTATTGGACCACATACGTACATACGTCAAAAGATAGCGCTACGTACCAAAACCTTCTACTACGTACATACTTAGATTTATGTATCACTAATATAAGATGTTTAAGCTTTTATTAGATTATGTATCAATAGTATTATTAGTGTGTAGATACGCTCACTAGGGTGTGTATCTAGTTTACTTAATTAAAATATCTAAAACTTTTTATATTTGAGGGAGTATTTGCTATATCGCGCCAGTTGCATAAGCTCCTAGTACACCTTAATTGGCCACAGCCCTGTACGCTACGTAGCAGCGTTTACCACTTTCCAGAGAAAGAGGAAAACCCCAAAATAGATTGACAGAGAGACGATGCGCTCGGCTCTGGCTAGCTAGTAGCTCAGCTGTCACCATGTCGCTGTGAAACTTTCTCTATCGTCCTTCCGCCACCAGCCAGCCGCTTCTATAACTACCCCTACGCCATACCCTTCTCTCTCATTCATCCGGTCATCTCTCCCGCCGCACCTCGCAACAACTTCACACACCTCCACTTCCACCTGCAGCTGAGAGCGAGCGAGCTACCTTGCCACCGCCATTACGCGCGATGATGCCTGATCAGCGGGAGGTCTCCAGCCCGGCCTCATCAAGGGGTACGTCGTCCTCGCCGCCGGCGTCGCCGGCCGCGCGGCGTGCGGGTGGCGTAGTAGGCGAGGCGATGCGGGCTCGCCACCCGTCGTACCGCGGCGTCCGGATGCGCGCGTGGGGGAAGTGGGTGTCTGAGATCCGGGAGCCGCGCAAGAAGTCGCGCATCTGGCTCGGCACCTTCCCGACGCCCGAGATGGCCGCGCGCGCGCACGACGCCGCCGCGCTCGTCGTAAAGGGCCCCACCGCGGTGCTCAACTTCCCGGAGCTCGCCGCGTTCCTCCCGCGCCCGGCCTCCGCAGCGCCACGCGACGTGCAGGCCGCTGCCATGCGCGCCGCCGCCATGGACGTCCCTCCGTCCCTGCTTCATCATCCGGCTATCATCGCCGCCGCCGCATTGTCCTCCTCGCCGGAGGCCACGCCTTCCGCGGCCAGGAGCGCCTTCTCCGTGGAGGACGACGACTTCGAGGGCATCTTCGAGCTGCCTCGCCTCGACGACGACGCTGCAGAGCTCGTGTTCGTCCACGACGTGACGCTGGCGGAGGTGTCGTCGTGGTGCGACCCTGTCTGGATGGACGACCAAGGCTACCCGCCGGCGGCGATGACGCAGGACGACCTGTTCGGCGGCATCGGCCTCGACGCCGCGGACCAACACGGCTGGGGCACGTCAGTTAGCACCCTCTTGTGGAACCTGTAATTGCTAATTATTCTGGGTAATCTAAGGCTCCTTTTCATCTCTGCTCTTCTCTGTCTTCTTTTTCTTCCATGTATATAGTACCTCTCTATTCTCTTCCATTTTCTCTTCGGATCCTTTACTAGTGTCTCGTAGGCTATAGTATTGCCATGAAGCTTTACTGGCTCTCATTTTTACTCGTTCAGTTTGGGGCCCTTGCATTTTAAATCTGTTTCTCATTTCTTCGGTTTGGGGCTCTTCTATTTTAAATCTGTTTCTCATTGGTTCGGTTTGGGGCTCATCTTCTATTTTAAATTTGTCTCTCATTTGTTCCGTTTCGAGTAATTTAACAGAGCATTCGAATATGGCCCTCATGAGAAATAATTAAAATGCATAAAAAGGTGTATGCATGCAAATTGTATACTATGTACATACTCAAGTTCATAAAGCCTCAAGCGGTACTTCTCCTAGGTAACTAGACTCCTGGAAGTACACGAATGACGGCTTTCACTTCCCAGTGCAAAGCAGCACTATTTGTGGTACTGCGATGCCTTTTGTACGTACCATATGCATGCAGAAAAAAAACAGTATACCGCCAAGTGTTCCTTTTGAACATTTGTTGCTATTATTGAACTGATTGTGCGACTACACTGCCGCTGTGTAGGAAGTAGACTCTTATGCTGTACCCCTACATCAAATCAGATACCCCACATCAACCGGTATGAGCTCTTTCTAGAAAAAAAAATATTATTACTTTTTAAGTTTCTTTTAAATATGAATATGTATACATGGCTTGTATATTCGTGCGAAGTGTGAGTAGAAACTGGTTCTGTTTTGGGCTATATAAAAAATCTAAGTAAATTTAGGAATAAAATATGTGTTTTCTGTCAGAAAATTGCCTTTGTTATTTACCAAAATACAATGTATTTTCAATCAAAATTAAATTTCTAACATACAATAACGGTCTACATATCTAGCTATATATTTTTCTTTGTAGTTTTTGGAGAACCAGAAGTTTGAGTTCCAAAATTTTGCAAAAAAAAAAGGCTCACCGGTGCCCAGTTGCACGAATCAATTTTCGCTAAGCAAAACATATATAGTATACATGATGGCTGAAAGAAACATTGTTGTCCGTTTTTCAACCATTCAGTATTTCAATTACATACATGGAAATATGTCCGCGCAAGCATGCATGCATGATGATGTGTCATACTTTATTTGTTAGTTTTTTTGTTTGTTGTCATTCTTGCAGTCATCTTTCTGTCCCGTGCGCGTATATATTGTCATATTGAACACCACTTTTGTGGTTGAGAGCATTTACACTGATACACCAAGTGAGGTTGCATTCCATTGCGAGTGCATGACAGCATGTGTTGAGAACTTGAGATGCGTAGCAGCTCTCATAGCTGAGAGCAGTCCAAGTCCAAATAGGACCAAGAGAATACAAGCTTTGTATGTACTATAGCAATCTCCAGCTCTTCCGTCCCTGTCTACATGTGCCGGCCTGTTGAGAAGTTCAATTGATCGGATCACAAGAGAATACAGAACATGCCTTTACCGTACGGCTAAAATAGCTCCTCGTACATAATAAACCTTACCGTTACTGTGCAAACCGTGTCGAGAAATCGTTTGCTACAGAAATGATCATCACAAATGGTTTGTTGTACGTTTTCGCCAGCGCATAATTACAAGATCACAAACAAGAAATGTTGATCTAGATGTCTATGTTGTATTCAGATGGCACACGTTTGTTTCAATAAGCACTATGATTTCAGCAAACATAGCCGACCTTTTATATCCAGTAGCCCATTAACTCAACATTGCATGCAAATACATTAAAAATATTTATACGGAGTATTAGATTTTACATTTCATACACCGTGTCTACTAGAAGGTAAACATGAAAAAGCTAAAAACGTGAACCTTAGAGAACATGAGCCAACTTGACCGGAGGTGTCGTCCGCACGTCCAGCCAAGGTGGAGCGTGAGGATGGGTCGACTCGATGTCCAATGCCGCCTAGTAGGTCATCGACACTTCGACAAGGAACGATTCCGGCCAGAAGCTAGCTCATCCGCCTCGCCGACCAAGTGATTCTTCGGAGGACTAGTCGTGGTCGTATAAAGGGAGCGTCCATGGAATGTACTAAGACCTGATAAGATCGATGATCCTTATTTATACGAAAAGGCGGTAGGGTTTGGTTTTGTTGGGTCACTATGAGCCCACATGGCACACATGATTCAAGTAGGCATAACGTTTGCATAGTCGATTGATCGCAAACGGTTTTGCTTCTTTTAGCCATGTGAGCACTGGTAGAAAAAGGGCCTTTAATCCCGGTTCGCAACTGCCATTAATCCCGGTTGCGCAACCGGGATTAAATATGCGGGACTAAAGCCCCCCCTTTAGTCGCGGTTGCTTACGAACCGCGACTAAAGGTCCGTCCACGTGGGCGCCAGCCGTCCGTCGGGGCGGAGGACCTTTAGTCGCGGTTGGCCAGACCAACCGGGACTAAAGGTCTCCGCAGGTTTAGGGTTTTAACCCCCCTAAATTTGGTTTCTTTTTAATTTGTTGTGTTTCATTTCTTTTATATTTTATTTTGTGTTTCATTTTAATTACAAAGAAGTTTCAGTACACATATTCTACGCTACTATATATACACGTTACACGTTGATGCATATGAATGTACAATTTCAAACAAGAAGAATTCATGAGGAATATATAATATTCAATCTCGGGTGACCATATACAACTTCAAACAAGTTTTCATATACAATTTTCTGCAGCAGAAGTTCTTAGTCCTCATAATAGTGCTCTCCTGTAGGATCGACGACTTCCCCTCATCAAAAATCCTGCTAATTCCTCTTGAATTGGTCGGAAGCGAGCTTCTGGAGTAAGCTTCCTCCGCAAGTCATTCATCCGCAAGTCGATATCCTGAGCCCTCCGCTCAGAGGTGTGTCCCCGGATGAACTCACAAACATAGTATCCACATAGATTGGTCCCCGGTGGCTGAGTATCCACATTAGCTAACACTCTAAATGTTAACTCATCTTTGAATTCACTAGTTACTTTCTTTTTGAACCGTTTCCAAACCCTACAGGGCAAAGAAATTAAATGAAGAAAGGGAGTTATTAGTTACTTGATATCAGAAAATGAACGAAAGAGGCCGATATAGTGCGCAAATGATTGAAAATAATTACTTTTGCAGCATTAATCTTATGCCGATCCAATGCTTTGTATCCATATTCAGAGAGTCCATGACGAGAACTCTGGAGTTGTCAAACTGAATTATTAGCAGAATCCAGTGGAACCTGCGGACACGTTACAGGCACAGTCATGCATAACAACTCATCGATTAGACATAACATGGAGTAAACAAAAGAGAATGTGCACAAGACAGAAACACTCACCCAAAATGGTAAGGAAATAGAATTTCACTTTTGAGTTCCTGCTTTGTAAGAAAGTCGTACAGGTCTCTCTCCACGTCGTTGGGGAATTTTTCTAACACATATCCATTAATGATATGTGGGTCAATGAACCCAACATCAAGGATGTTCCTCTTTTTGCATTCCCCAAGCTTCATTCTGGATAATAGCGTACAAAAGAATATAGTTAGGACAATATAGTGCAGGCAATGAACGAGATGTGATGTAGAGATTTAATTATAGAAATAAATCACTTACAGAATGTAGCAACTCAGGATAGATTTGTCGAGCTCGCGCAGATTGAACAACTGGAACAATTCACTCATATGAATTTGTACACAGTACTCTTCGTTGGGATTATGTTTTATGAAATTGTTGTACCAGTGTAGCAGATTTCTCATATGTGTTGGTCGTCTCGCTTCCTGCGCAGGCTCGACGAGAGGCCCATTCCGCACATATGTAAATGCTACCTCACTTACTGGCGCATCCTCAAGGCCTAGCAATGCACGAAGAGTCATACTGAACTCGGCCGCTCTTTCTTTGGCCGCTGTTACAGTCATTCCCTGTGCTCTAGCAGCTGCTAGTATAGCGGGGTCCAATAGTTCCATGTCCTTATCCATATCGGCTCTGAAGGACAACGTCGTAATGGAAGGACCGACTTCCACTATGAGCGGGGGAATCCATAGTTTTTTCTGTTCCCCGAGCTGGGCAACTTGTTTCCCGCATTTTTAGTTGCTTCTTTCTTATCCTCCAAGGCTTTCTTCTCCTTCTCTGCCAAGGCTTTATTCTCCTTCTCCTTCGAGGCTTTCTTCTCCAATATTTCTATTTGCCTACGAAATTCACGTCCATAGTCGTCTCGCAGATTCTGCTGGACTTGGGACGGTGTCGTCAAAAAATCCTTAGCCCACTTCTTTTGCTTCTCAGTAAATACCTTCTTGGGCTCACTTATTGGCTCTTTTTTCGCCTTGATATTCGCCTTCCATTTCTCATGGTGAGCAGTCGCGACCATGTTGGTTTCCTCTTCAGTAAGTTCCCAAGGTCTCGGGAGGAGAGGCTTCAGTGATGGCATTGGTACCTTTGTGGTCTTAGGTACATAAGGCTCCGTGACGTGGGCACTACCCTTCGGGTAACCGATGTTGCTCTACCCTATACGGTCTAGCTGGAGGCCCATGAAGGTACTCGATGGCAAGGTGGGCCACTAGGACGGTGCAACGGAAGATTCCTTGAAGTACAAGATGCGGAAGGAGCCGAACAAGGAAAGTTTAGAGATACATCTATTGTAAAGTCTAGTCGTAGTCGGTTAGACCTCTTGAGACCTGGCCTCCTATATAAAGGCCAGGAGAGGGGCTGCCGAGGGGGACAATCAATCTTAGCAATCTCAGCCACCAAAATCTTAGAGCTAGATCACCATAGAACTTAGCCATCTCGACGAGATCTCAGCCGAACTATTCGGCACCCCATTGTAACCCAGTATCTTCATAATCAAGAACAGACAGGCAGGACGTAAGGGTTTTACCTCATCGAGGGCCCCGAACCTGGGTAAATCGCTCTCCCCGCTTATCTGTGAACCGATGTCTCGTGTCAGCTTGCAGGATTCCGTCAACCCTAAGCCCCAATCGGAGGGCATTGCCGAGGAGTACCCTCGACAATTGGCGCCGTCTATGGGAAACCTGTTGGCACAAGGCAGGTCATCGGCAATACCAGTCACATCTGCGGCGTTCGTACTCGAGTCACCAACGCCACCAGATCCAAAAGACCCGATCCGCTGCGGATCCTTTGAGTTCGTACCACATCTCGAGCCGCCGCACTCGATCCCTGCAGAATCGCACGACGGCATGACCACAACTTTCGGAGGCGTTCACTTCATCATCGACTCCGGAGGCTTTCTTCGCCTCCCTAGGGCAAGTACATCTGGCTCGAGGACCTCAATCTCGACAGGTGACGCCCCGGTAGCAACCTTGGAAATCCCGCCCAGAAACGCGCAAGGAGGCAGCCAAGGAAGTTTCGACCTCGCAACGGGACGAAGGAAAAGACGAAGGGATTCGCACCGTGGAGAGGAAGAACGTACAGCGACTCACCCTCGCCAGTCCGAACGAGGGCAGCAGGACATGCAACCGATCCATGGCCACACCCGTTCGCCGTATTTATCGGCTACAGAGCAACTCGAGGCACCATGCTACCTCCACTCTTACATTGATCCGAAGGATGGTTGAGAGAAATCCAGTCACTCGCTAAGGAACCGCCGACACTTCCCGGAGATCCGACGCTTCGTGATGATCTAAGAGCCGAAGCCATATCAAGAGTTCACGTAATGGAGATGAGGACAAGGTCTTACAGCCTACCCGCGTAACCGTATGTACCGAGCCGTACGAACCAATGGAAAGAGACAAGTATGTACCAGCCGAAGCGTTCCCAGAGCCATGCGGGCAGGTCAACATGATCCATAAAACCAGCTTTTCAAAAAGGGAAATCAAGAAATTCTCGCGAGAAGTGAAGTATGCGGAAGTTGCTATGGTTGACACACCCGAATTCATCGACTGGTCGGAGCAAAGCATCTCCTTCGACAGGACAGACCACCCGAAAGCCGTACCTAGACCAGGTCATGCAGCCCTTGTCCTTGAGGCGCAGGTTGGAGGGTACAATATGAGCAAAGTATTCATGGATGGAGGAAGTGGCTTGAACCTACTGTTCGCCAACACAATGAGAGCAATGGGTTTAACAGTCGATATGCTAAGAGAATCCGATACAGGGTTCCATGGAATTATACCGACTCGACCCGCTTATTCTCTTGGTAAAACATCATTGGATGTAGTCTTTGGTACGCCCAACAATTTCAGGAAAGAGAAGATTGAGTTCGAAGTAGTCGACTGGGAGTCTCAATATCACGCCATCCTTGGCAGGCCCGCGTTTGCTAAATTCATGGCCGTACCTCATTATGCGTACCTAAAACTGAAGATGCCAGGCAACAACGGGACCCCAATAACCGTTCATGGGAGCTTTGCTCGATCAGACACCTGCGATAGGGAGTTCCAGAAGATCGCCTCGAAGTTCGGTGCCAAGGAAGAACTCAACACAATCGACGCTACCACAGATCACACGCAACCACCAGCCGACAATCGGAACGTAAGATCCGATGATTTTGACGCTACAAAGGAAGCCAAGAAGCTGCAGGTGCATCCCACTGACCCAACGAAAACGGTCAATACGTCGGCTGACCTTACGGTCGCATAGGAAGGCGCGCTCATCGAGTTCCTCCGTGAGCGCTGGGAGATATTTGCATGGGAACCATCCAACATGCCAGGTATCCCCAGGGAACTCGCTGAGCACGCCCTCAATGTTGACCCGACAGCCAAACCAGTGCAACAATCAATGCGCCGATTTTCCGAACCAAAGAGGAGAGCAATCGGTGAAGAAATCAATCGACTCCGTAAAGCAGGATTCATTCGAGAGCTCAAGGAAGCTGAGTGGGTGGCCAACCCTGTCATGGTGCCCAAAAAGGATACCACCGCCCTGCGTATGTGCATCGATTACACCGGCCTCAACAAACACTGTCCGAAAGACCACTTCCCGTTGCCTCGTATTGATCAGATAGTCGACTCCACAGCCGGATGCGATCGCCTCTCCTTCCTTGACGCGTACTCCAGATATAATCAGATCAAGCTGAAGAAAGAAGACCAGGAGCTAACCGCGTTCATCACCCCACACGGCGTTTTCTGTTACAACGTCATGACCTTCGCGTTGAAAAATGCAGGAGCAACTTATCAACGTTGCATGCAGGCTTGCCTTGGAGAGCAGATCGGGAGGAACATCGAAGTCTACATCGACGATATCGTGGTGAAGACGAAGCACGCTGCCACTCTCGTCGATGATTTGCGGGAAACTTTCGATAACTTAGACAAGTATAAAATCAAGTTGAATCCCAAAAAATGTTTCTTTGGAGTGCCAGGGGGACAAGTACTCGGGTACTTCATCTCAGCCAGGGGAATTGAAGCCAACCCTTTGAAGATCAAAGCTATTCTCGATATGGAGCCGCCAAAGAATGCGCACCAAGTGCGAGCAATTGGCGGGACGATTAGCAGCGCTCGACGGGTTCATCGCCAAGCTAGGGGAAAAAGCTTTGCCCTTCTACAGTTTGATGAAAAAATCAGAAAAGTTCGAGTGGACAAAGGAGGCGCTGGAATCCTTCGACAATCTGAAGAAAATCTTGTCGACATCTCCAGTCCTTGTAACCCCCCGTGAGAAGGAAACACTGCTCATGTATATAGCTGCAACAGCCCAAGTCTTTAGCAGCGTCTTGGTCGTCGAACGAGAAGAAGCAGGGAGAGTTCATGGCGTGCAGAGGCCCGTTTACTATCTCAGTGAAGTGCTCACACCCGCAAGACAAAGGTACCCCCATCATCAGAAGCTGGCATACGCAGTGTGGAGGTCAGCTCGCAAGTTACGGCACTACTTCACAGAGCACCCGATTATCGTCGTGAGCGAAGCGCCGCTGAAAAGCATAATGACTAATCCAGAGGCCACAGGTCGAGTGTCCCAATGGGCTATCGAGATAGCACCACACGACATAACTTACATCAATTGAATAGCGATAAAATCCCAAATCCTCCCAGATTTCGTGGCAGATTGGATCCAATCACAGACGCCAGCAGCACCCGACATGTCGGGGTCATGGGTAATGTACTTCGACGGGTCAAAGCGGAGTACAGGTGCAGGAGCAGGAGTGGTGTTGATATCACCGCAGGGAGATAAGATGAAGTATATACTACGTATGTACTTCTCCGTGCTGACGAACAATGAAGCAGAATACGAAGCGCTGCTGCACGGAATGAAGATGGCAAAGGCGTGTGGGGCAACTCGCCTTGAAATATACGGATACTCAAACTTGGTGGTGCAGCAGTCAATGAACCTGTGCGATGCGGTCAGCGACAACATGATCGCCTATCGGCAACTATATCAAAATATGGAAGCTAAATTTGAAGGATGTGAGCTCAAACATATCGGCAGAGCCAGCAACGAGGAAACCGACACTTTGGCAAACATCGGGTCCATGTGCTCCCCCGTTCCAGACGGAGTGTTTTACGAGGTGATCACTCAGCGATCAATAAAAGAGAAGACGGCGGCACCTCCAAAATCATCGGCTAACGAATCAGAGACGAGCTCGCAGCGAGCTGCCGAAGAATCTCCAACTCCTCCTACTGAACAAGTCCTCCTCCTCGAGCCACTATGGACCAAGCCGTTCCTAGCGTATCTAACGAAGCAGGAGTTACCAGAAGATCCAGTAGAGAAGCAAGACGAATCGTTAGACGATCGAAAGCCTTCACCATAGTAAACGGTGAACTTTACAAGCGCAGCATTTCTGGTATTTTATAAAGATGCATTGCCATTGACGATGGAAGAGCACTGTTGCGCGAGATACATGAAGGAACTTGCGGACATCACGCAGGAAGCAGGGCCCTCGTGGCGAAGGCCTTCAGGGCGGGATTTTACTGGCCAACAGCGGCATCGGATGCTCGAGACCTGGTCATGAAGTGCGACCCCTGCCAACGGTTTTCACCAAAACCGCACGCCCATGCGACAGATCTGATGACAATACCGCTGGCATGGCCCTTTGCTCAATGGGGACTCGACCAAGTTGGACCACTGCCAAGGTCATCACCTGGAGGACACACGTACTTACTGGTCGCAGTCGACAAATTCACCAAGTGGATCGAGGCACTACCTGTACGAAACCAAAAAGCTAAAACAGCAGTTCAATTCTTTAAAGGAATAACCTGTCGATTTGGTATGCCCCACAGTATCGTCACAGACAACGGAACCAACTTTGACTCCAAAGAGTTTCGAAAATTTTGCGATGACGGAGGAATCAAACTAAAGTTTGCATCAGTGGCCCATCCACAGACCAATGGCCAGGTGGAAAGGATCAACGGTCTCATAGGGGATGGCCTCAAGAAACGCCTTACGTGTGCAGACTGGAGCCCGGGTCGAAGAGTTACCATCCGTACTCTGGAGTTTGCGTACTACACCTAACAGGTCGACTCAGTACACCCCATTCTTCTTGGTGCATGGAGCCGAGGCAGTCCTACCAGCCGACGTTCGGTTTGAAGCACCTCGAGTGACAACATACACGGAATCCTCTTCCAATATCGCGCTACAGGACGTTGTGGACCTCCTCGATGAGGCACGAGACATTGCCTTGGCAAGAACGACGGTATACCAGCAGGCGTTGAGAAATTATCACGGCCGACGAATACGCAGTCGAAGCTTTCATGTCGGGGATATGGTACTTCGGCTGAAGCAAGAGAGACCCTTGAAACTTGAATCCCCATGGGAAGGACCATATATCGTCACTGAAGTGATACCAGGAGGAGCCTATCGGCTCAAAAACCCAGCTTCAGGAAAAGACGTTGAGAATTCATGGAACATCGCACATTTGCGACGGTTCTATACATAGGATACGATTGTTTTTAATTACTCGACATCCCTTAAGGTTGCTTTTGCACTATGAATAAAAGTTCTAATCAGGTTTTCTACCTTTTTTCTTGCTCCAGGCCTTATCACCCGAACATACCGTATGGGGCCCTACCATTGGCTCTTACTCCCATCGGCAGCTCTGGCCTAAAAAATACGCTTACACAGTGTCATTAATTAAATACTCTCAACGGGAGCTAAGGTTAATGATGCACAAAAACAACCAATCCAAGCCTCGAGAAAATACACGAGTGCTGCAGTCGATGGTTACATTATCACAAAATAAGGCTCAAACCGGTGCACCGCGTGACGAAGCCAAGCGTCTAATTCCCTCGACTAAGTCGATGGGTCTCGCTCTTACAAAACTTACGTATCGGCTTCGCAATAACATTGCATAATTCAACGAAGTCGTCGAGAGAGCAGGTTGAACTGATCACTCAGCCGCCCTCGACAATAAAATATCAATCAAACTAACATAGCATGCAACGTACGCAGTAAATTTGTACAAAACAATCTTATGCAGGTATAAGGTTATTACATTCATGATCGGGCTCCCTGGTCCCAGTGGGCCTTCAGATCCTTCTCAAGGCATGACTCCATCCGAGAAACAATGGTATAAGCAGGACCCCTAGCAACATCATAATATTGGCCTAAATTCCTCTCAGTGTTTGCTACGGCTCTCAAGTCTAAAGACGGATGGCACGCCAATACCGAAGCAAAGGCAAGCTCAGCACCAGCCAGGAGTTCTTTCCGCACCAACTGGTGAATCCTTTCGGGAGACTTGAATCGGGTGAACAGGGCAGATAAAGTTTTGGGTGCTTGGTCCAGAGGAAACAAAGTCTTCCAAACCATCGTGAGATGAGCGTGGAACTTATCAAAGTAGTAATGCGCCTTCTCCACCCGATACTCAAACTTCGCCATGATAACAGCCTTCGGACGATGCAGCCATAAATCGTGCTTCGGGTGAGCAACGTCAGTCATCGCCTCGACCTTTTCATGGATCTTCTTGTCCTCTTCAGATTTATCTGAAGATACGACTGAAAAGGAACGGATACCAGTTAGAAATATCCAAGCTACGTTAGGAATCAGAAGATGGGTTAATAACTTACAGCCCAGACTTTCGGTAGCAACATGAAGACCATCGAGAGCGTATTGCTCGATAGCAGTCGCTATTTCCCCCTTTTTCTTCACCAAGGCTGCCATCGCGCGAAGAGAAGTGATGTCTTTATTTAAACAAGACACTTGGTCACGTAAGCGGCGAACAAGGTCTGACTCGTCATTACTCGAAAGATTTGGAAAAATCTCGACACGGGAAGAAGATGAAGGGATCTGCAGTACATTCCTCAGTTCAGAACAACATTAACATAAAACTCCCATCGGGAGCACTTGGCATATATGTTACATTCAAAAGGATGTTCGAATTGGCAACTGAGCCGAAATAAAACAGGACTAAGTCAAATTACGGTTGATCTTATTTACAATAAGTCAAGCAAGAGTTCAAGGGTTCGCCGATGATGAGCCAGGGGCAGATTCAGGAATAGGCTTGGCTTGTGCTTCATCTACCAGCTTCAGGAGTTGATTGGCACAAGTTACTGCCGATCTTTTGAAAGGCTCAAGGTTGACTAAATAGTTGTCATCATCGAAAGGCAATGCCTTAGATAACTTCTCCAATTCATACCCCATCCCATGACCCATTAGCAGCTGGAAAGTAAGAACCGCCCCAAACAAGCGGGAGCGGCGTTTCAGTACCTCCACAGGTTCGGAAGAATCAACAAGAAAAGCATCCGCCATCTCGCCAAGATTCTTGTCCTGCTTCGGCTTCGGGAAGATCATCGAGTATAGCCTCGACAACGCTCCTTTAGTCTTTTGCAGAAGTCCAAGGACGTGAACATTAGACTCAGCAGCAAGCGACAGGGCATCGGCTGTAGAGTCCTTCCGGAGCTGATGGCGTTGGGTGACGGTCATATTGGCAGCCTCTGAAAGGAAGACAAATCAGTAGCCAGTAAGGCAATACCAAGAAAGAAAAAAGGAATGTTTCATGAATTTTACCCAATAAATCCTTGATGGATTCACGGAGAATGCCTTCCTTCTTGTCGGTTGCAACCGATGCCGCACACCTGGCATCTTGTTCATCCTTCATCTGCCGCTTCAGTTTCTTCAGCTCCTCCTTCAGCAAGGCATTTTCATTCTTGGCGTCGGTGGCAAGCATGTTGGCTTCTAGCACCTGATCAGCCGAAGATTTGACAGTCTTTCGAAGCTGGGTGTTTTCAGCCTCGAGTCGGGTAAACTGCTCGGCGAAATCTACCGCAACATCGACTGTGGCGTAAATTGGCTAAAGAAAGAAAAGTCAAGAGGATTCAGTTGACAAAAGAAACTCAGCAAAGCAAGATGGATTAAATACTTACGCGGTCACGGCCAGCCGACGAAGTAGGAGCATCGCCAGGAGGGATAACCTTCGACACAGGAATTTTCTCCACTACCGTCCTTGTAGGAGGCGTCGACTTGGCAGGAGAAGGATTCGGCTCTGAAGCTGACGCCTTTCTTCCGACAGATAATTTAGCCCTCTTCGCAAGAGGAACTTCATCATCATCATCAGAGCTACATCAGAAGAATGCGCAATTATCATACGAAACGGCAAAAAGTACATCAGAGAAGGGCTAAAAATGCTTACAGGTCCAGGTCATCTTCAGCAGCGAAAAAACCTGTCGAACTTTCCTGAATAGGAGGAGGCGAAGCGGTCCTAACAGCATCATCATCCTGTCCGCTAGGACTTGATTCAACCGTTGTAATAAAATCGTCGTGTACCTGCTTGCGTCGCCTGCTCCTAATGAAGGCATCGTCTTCGGCAGCATCTTCTTCTTGGACATCTCTGTCCTCAAGGGCGTGTTGGACGTCTGATACGTCTCCGACGTATCGATAATTTCTTATGTTCTATGCCATATTATTGATGATACCTACATGTTTTATGCACACTTTATGTCATATTCGTGCATTTTCTGGAACTAACCTATTAACAAGATGCCGAAGTGCCGCTTCCGTTTTCTGCTGTTTTTGGTTTCAGAAATCCTAGTAACGAAATATTCTCGGAATCGGATGAAATCAAGACCCGTGTTCCTATTTTCACCGGAAGCATCCAGAACACCCGAGAGCCGCCGGAGGGGGCCCCGTGGGCCCCGGATGATAGGGTGGCGCGGCCTGGGCCCTGGTCGCGCCAGCCTATGGTGTGGCCACCCCTTCGACCCTCCTGCGCCGCCTCTTCGCCTATATAAAGCCTCCGTCGCGAAAACCCTGAGGCGAAGAACCACGATACGGAAAACCTTCCGCAGCCGCCGCCATCGCGAAGCCAAGATCCGGGGGACAGGAGTCTCCGTTTCGGCACCCTGCCGGAGCGGGGAAGTGCCCCCGAAGGCTTCTCCATCGACACCGCTGCCATCTCCACCGCCATCTTCATCACCGCCGCTGCTCCCATGAGGAGGGAGTAGTTCTCCATCGAGGCTCGGGGCTGTACCGGTAGCTATGTGGTTCATCTCTCTCCTATGTGCTTCAATACAATAATCTCATGAGTTGCCTTACATGATTGAGATTCATATGATGATGCTTGTAATCTAGATGTCATTATGCTAGTCAAGTGAGTTTTACTTATGTGATCTCCTGGAGACTCCTTGTCCCACGTGTGTAAAGGTGACAAGTGTGTGCACCGTGTGGGTCTCTTAGGCTATATTTCACAGAATACTTATTCACTGATGAATGGCACAGTGAGGTGCTTATTTATATCTCTTTATGATTGCAATGTGTTTGTATCACAATTTATCTATGTGCTACTCTAGCAATGTTATTAAAGTAGTTTTATTCCTCATGTACGTGTGCAAAGGTGACAGTGTGTGCACCGTGTTAGTACTTGGTTTATGCTATGATTATGATCTCTTGTAGATTATGAAGTTAACTATTGCTATGATAATATTGATGTGATCTATTCCTCCTACATATGCATGAAGGTGACGAGTGTGCATGCTATGCTAGTACTTGGTTTAGTCTTTTGATCTATCTTACACTAAAGGTTACTAAAATATGAGCATTATTGTGGAGCTTGTTAACTCCGGCATTGAGGGTTCGTGTAATCCTACGCAATGTGTTCATCATCCAACAAAAGTGTAGAGTATGCATTTATCTATTCTGTTATGTGATCAATGTTGAGAGTGTCCACTAGTGGAAGTGTAATCCCTAGGCCTTGTTCCTAAATATCGCTATCGCTGCTTGTTTACTCGTTTTTACTGCGTTACTACTGCTCGTGTTACTACTGCTTGTTTACTCGTCCCGGGCAAAGCACTTTTCTCAGTGCCGTTGCTACTACTTATTCATACCACCCGTATTTCACTATCTCTTCGCCGAACTAGTGCACCTATTAGGTGTGTTGGGGACACAAGAGACTACTTGCTTTGTGGTTGCGGTGGTTGCTTGAGAGGGATATCTTTGACCTCTTCCTCCCCGATATCGATAAACCTTGGGTGATCCACTTAAGTGAAACTTGCCGCTGTTCTACAAACCTCTCGCTCTTGGAGGCCCAACACCTGTCTACAAGAATAGAAGCACCCGTAGACATCAAGCACTTTTCTAGCGCCGTTGTCGGGGAGGAAAGGTAAAAAGGCACTCATACTCCGGTTCCGTGTAACAGTACTTTTCTCGGCGCCATTGTGTTTGTGCTCGAAGCTATTTCCTTTAGATCCTGCAATTGCATCTTTTTGTTTCTTGTTTACACTAGTTTGGCATAATGGACAACAATGAGCTTCTTATTCTATTTCCTGATTTAAAACATGGATTGTTTGATGCGAAAATTAAAAAACCTATGGAATCTTATTTGCATGTCGGTAGTAATATTAGTATGAACGCTTTGAACACCATTGTTGATAATGTAGAAAGTTCTAAGCTTGGGGAAGCTGGTTTTCATGATCTTTTTAGTCCCCCAAGCATTGAGGAGAAAATTTTCTTTGATGATACTTTGCCTCCTATTTATGATGATAATGATAGTGGTCTTTTGGTGCCACCTACTATGGAGAGTAAATTTTGTTGTGATTATACTATGCCTCCTACACTCGATGAGAATAATAATGATAGCTACTTTGTTGAATTTGCTCCCACTACAACTAATAAAATTGATTATGCCTATGTGGAGAGTAATAATTTTATGCATGAGACTCATGATAAGAATGCTTTATGTGATAGTTATATTGTTGAGTTTGCTCATGATGCTACTGAAAGTTATTATGAGAGAGGAAAATATGGTTGTAGAAATTTTCATGTTACTAAAATGCCTCTCTATGTGCTGAAATTTTTGAAGCTACACTTGTTTTATCTTCCTATGCTTGTTACTTTGCTCCTCATGAACTTGTTTATTTACAAGATTCCTATGCATAGGAAGCATGTTAGACTTAAATGTGTTTTGAATTTGCCTCTTGATGCTCTCTTTTGCTTCAAATACTATCTCTTGCGAGTGCATCATTAAAACTCGCTGAGCCCATCTTAATGGCTATAAAGAAAAGAACTTCTTGGGAGATAACCCATGTGTTTATTTTGCTACAGTACTTTGTTTTATATTTGTGTCTTGGAAGTTGTTTACTACTGTAGCAACCTCTCCTTATCTTAGTTTTATGTTTTGTTGTGCCAAGTAAAGTCTTTGATAGTAAAGTAAATACTAGATTTGGATTACTGCGCAGTTCCAGCATTTCTTTGTTGTCACGAATCTGGGTCTAATTCTCTGTAGGTAACTCAGAAAATTATGCCAATTTACGTGAGTGATCCTCAGATATGTACGCAACTTTCATTAAATTTGGGCATTGTCATTTGAGCAAGTCTGGTGCCCTTTTAAAATTCGTCTTTACGGACTGTTCTGTTTTGACAGATTCTGCCTTTTATTTCGCATTGCTTCTTTCGCTGTGTTGGGTGGATTTCTTTGTTCCATTACCTTCCAGTAGCTTTGAGCAATGTCCAGAAGTGTTAAGAATGATTGTGTCACCTCTGAACATGTGAGTTTTTGATTATGCACCAACCCTCTAATGAGTTTGTTTCGAGTTTGGTGTGGAGGAAGGTTTCAAGGGTCAAGAGAGGAGGATGATATACTATGATCAAGGAGAGTGAAAACTCTAAGCTTGGGGATGCCCCGGTGGTTCACCCCTGCATATTCTAAGAAGACTCAAGCGTCTAAGCTTGGGGATGCCCAAGGCATCCCCTTCTTCATCGACAACATTATCGGGTTCCTCCCCTGAAACTATATTTTTATTCCGTCACATCTTATGTACTTTGCTTGGAGCGTCGGTTTGTTTTTGTTTTTGTTTTGTTTGAATAAAATGGATCCTAGCATTCACTTTATGGGAGAGAGACACGCTCCGCTGTAGCATATGGACAAGTATGTCCTTAGGCTCTACTCATAGTATTCATGGCGAAGTTTCTTCTTCGTTAAATTGTTATATGGTTGGAATTGGAAAATGATACATGTAGTAATTCTAAAATGTCTTGGATAATTTGATACTTGGCAATTGTTGTGCTCATGTTTAAGCTCTTGCATCATATACTTTGCACCCATTAATGAAGAAATACTTAGAGCTTGCTAATTTGGTTTGCATATTTGGTTTCTCTAGAGTCTAGATAACATCTAGTATTGAGTTTTGAACAATAAGGAAGACGGTATGGAGTCTTATAATGTTTACCATATGTCTTTTATGTGAGTTTTGCTGTACTCGTTCATCCTTGTGTTTGTTTCAAATAACCTTGCTAGCCTAAACCTTGTATCGAGAGGGAATACTTCTCATGCATCCCAAATACTTGAGCCAACCACTATGCCATTTGTGTCCACCATACCTACCTACTACATGGTATTTCTCCGCCATTCCAAAGTAAATTGCTTGAGTGCTACCTTTAAAATTCCATCATTCACCTTTGCAATATATAGCTCATGGGACAAATAGCTTAAAAACTATTGTGGTATTGAATATGTACTTATGCACTTTATCTCTTATTAAGTTGCTTGTTGTGCGATAACCATGCTTCGGGGACGCCATCAACTATTCTTTGTTGAATATCATGTGAGTTGCTATGCATGTCCGTCTTGTCTGAAGTAAGAGAGATCTACCACCTTTATGGTTGGAGAATGCATATTGTTAGAGAAGAACATTGGGCCGCTAACTAAAGCCATGATTCATGGTGGAAGTTTCAGTTTTGGACATATATCCTCCATCTCATATGAGAATAATAATTGTTGCCACATGCTTATGCATTAAAGAGGAGTCCATTATCTCGTTGTCCATGTTGTCCCGGTATGGATGTCTAAGTTGAGAATAATCAAAAGCGAGAAATCCAAAATGCGAGCTTTCTCCTTAGACCTTTGTACAGGCGGCATGGAGGTACCCCATTGTGACACTTGGTTAAAACATGTGCATTGCAAAGATCCGGTAGTCCAAGCTAATTAGGACAAGGTGCGGGCACTATTAGTATACTATGCATGAGACTTGCAACTTGTAAGATATAACTTTCATAACTCATATGCTTTATTACTACCGTTGACAAAATTGTTTCATGTTTTCAAAATAAAAGCTCTAGCACAAATATAGCAATCGATGCTTTCCTCTTTGAAGGACCATTCTTTTACTTTTATGTTGAGTCAGCTCACCTATTTCTCTCCACCTCAAGAAGCAAACACTTGTGTGAACTGTGCATTGATTCCTACATACTTGCATATTGTACTTGTTATATTACTCTATGTTGACAATTATCCATGAGATATACATGTTACAAGTTGAAAGCAACCGCTGAAACTTAATCTTCCTTTGTGTTGCTTCAATACCTTTACTCTGATTTATTGCTTTACGAGTTAACTCTTATGCAAGACTTATTAATACTTGTCTTGAAGTACTATTCATGAAAAGTCTTTGCTTTATGATTCACTTGTTTACTCATGTCATTACCATTGTTTTGATCGCTGCATCCACTACATATGTTTACAAATAGTATGATCAAGGTTATGATGGCATATCACTTCGAAATTATCTTTGTTATCGTTTTACCTCGCTCGGACGAGCGTAACTAAGCTTGGGGATGCTTGATACGTCTCCGACGTATCGATAATTTCTTATGTTCTATGCCATATTATTGATGATACCTACATGTTTTATGCACACTTTATGTCATATTCGTGCATTTTCCGGAACTAACCTATTAACAAGATGCCGAAGTGCCAGTTCCTGTTTTCGCTGTTTTTGGTTTCGAAATCCTAGTAACGAAATATTCTCGGAATCGGACGAAATCAAGACCCAGGTTCCTATTTTCACCGGAAGCATCCGGAACACCCGAGAGCCGCCGGAGGGGCCCCGTGGGCCCTGCATGATAGGGTGGCGCGGCTCGGGCCCCGGCCGCGCCAACCTATGGTGTGGCCACCCCTTCGACCCTCCTGCGCCGCCTCTTCGCCTATATAAAGCCTCCGTCGCGAAAACCCCGAGGCGAAGAACCACGATACGGAAAACCTTCCGCAGCCGCCGCCATCGCGAAGCCAAGATCCGGGGGACAGGAGTCTCTGTTCCGGCACCCGCCGGAGCGGGGAAGTGCCCCCGAAGGCTTCTCCATCGACACCGCTGCCATCTCCACCGCCATCTTCATCACCGCTGTCGCTCCCATGAGGAGGGAGTAGTTCTCCATCGAGGCTCGGGGCTGTACCGTAGCTATGTGGTTCATCTCTCTCCTATGTGCTTCAATACAATAATCTCATGAGCTGCCTTACATGATTGAGATTCATATGATGATGCTTGTAATCTAGATGTCATTATGCTAGTCAAGTGAGTTTTACTTATGTGATCTCCGGAGACTCCTTGTCCCACGTGTGTAAAGGTGACAAGTGTGTGCACCGTGTGGGTCTCTTAGGCTATATTTCACGTAATACTTATTCACCGATGAATGGCACAGTGAGGTGCTTATTTATATCTCTTTATGATTGCAATGTGTTTGTATCACAATTTATCTATGTGCTACTCTAGCAATGTTATTAAAGTAGTTTTATTCCTCCCGCACGTGTGCAAAGGTGACGAGTGTGTGCACCGTGTTAGTACTTGGTTTATGCTATGATTATGATCTCTTGTAGATTATGAAGTTAACTATTTCTATGATAATATTGATGTGATCTATTCCTCCTACATATGCATGAAGGTGACAGTGTGCATGCTATGCTAGTACTTGGTTTAGTCTTTTGATCTATCTTACACTAAAGGTTACTAAAATATGAGCATTATTGTGGAGCTTGTTAACTCCGGCATTGAGGGTTCGTGTAATCCTACGCAATGTGTTCATCATCCAACAAAAGTGTAGAGTATGCATTTATCTATTCCGTTATGTGATCAATGTTGAGAGTGTCCACTAGTGAAAGTGTAATCCCTAGGCCTTGTTCCTAAATATCGCTATCGCTGCTTGTTTACTCGTTTTACTGCGTTACTATCGTTGTGTTACTACCGCTTGTTTACTGTCCCGGGCAAAGCACTTTTCCGGTGCCGTTGCTACTACTTATTCATACCACCCGTATTTCACTATCTCTTCGCCGAACTAGTGCACCTATTAGGTGTGTTGGGGACACAAGAGACTACTTGCTTTGTGGTTGCGGTGGTTGCTTGAGAGGGATATCTTTGACCTCTTCCTCCCTGAGATCGATAAACCTTGGGTGATCCACTTAAGGGAAACTTGCTGCTGTTCTACAAACCTCTGCTCTTGGAGGCCCAACACTGTCTACAAGAATAGAAGCACCCGTAGACATCAACGTCCTCGGTCTCCTCGGAGTCGTCATCATCATCCTCTGGCTCCACGCCACTTTCGGATGGAGGAGGGTAGCATTGAGCAACGGAGGGGGCCTGTCGGAAGAAAAAGGCTTGTAAAGCGCAGTAAAGAAAGAAGCAACAACAACGAGCAAAAAACGGTAAAGAATTACCTCAGTCGGAAGATGGTGAAGATCGTAAGGGGGACGAGCCGATGTCAAGATAATATTGTCTTTCATGCTGAGGCATGTCAGACGGCGGACTTCGTCTCGAAGCTCCTCAACCGAAAGGTCGGCAGAGATGACCCTAGACTTGTCGCTTTTGCCAGTGTAAAGCCATAATTGGTGGGGGCGAGACATTAGTGCCTGTACTCGACGTTGCAGGAACACTGAGACTACTTCAGTGCCGCACATCGTCAAGCCCCCCGTATTCTTCAAAACGACGACTTGGTCAAAAAGCCTGTCAGCTACCACCCTCTCTTCGGGAGAAAGGACGTTTCGCCAGGACTTCTTCGGCTTAGCTATCAAGACATCTTCGAAAGGACGGAGATTCGAGCGCCGCCCGTGCACCACAGGGTCTCGCAGGTAAAACCATTTGTTGCGCCAGCCCTGGACGGATTCCTTCATTGGATAGTCGAAGTAATCGACTTCCTTCCTGACAACAAAGCCAACGCCACCAACGACGGGGGGGCCATTGCTGTCGTTGTGACGCTTCACATAAAAAATCTTCCTCCAAAGACCCCAGTGGGGATCAATGCCAAGGAAGGCCTCGCAGACGGTAATGAAGATAGAGAGATGCAAAATGGAGTTTGGGGTCAGCTGCTAAAGCTGGATCCCGTAGAAGAATAGAAGGGAACGAAGGAACTCGTGGGCAGGAAGAGAGAGGCCACGAAACAGAAAGGCAACGAACATAACGGTGAAGCCCTTCGAAGGATGTGGGCGAGAAACAGCACCTGGGAGACGGATGTCGTCCTCAGATACGAAGATGAAGCCGAGGGAGCGCAGCTTGTTCACGTCGCGGCTGGAGATAGCGGAGGCGCTCCAGTTGCGGCTGACTTTGGCCGCGTCCGAGGTGCTGGTGTTCTTCTTCTTGCCCATGGCGTACGGAGCTTCTGAAGAAGGAGCAGAGGAGGCAGGAAGGCTTGAGCAAGAAGATGAGAAGTAAGAGGCGTGAGAAGTTAAAACGAGGAAGCCCTCTATTTATGCCATAAGAATTTGCGTGAGATCGTGGCCATAACTCCACAGACATCGTGGGAGGTGGAGCAGATCCGGCTGTACACGTGGCGCTTAAAGAAGGAACGGGACCGGCGGCCCATTATTCCCACGTCGCGCGAAAATCGAGGAAACGCCTCGGTCGCTGCGCATGCACTGGTCAAATCCTAAAAACTGCCCGCGCAGAACTAGGGTATGCCCGTTAGGTCAAGTCTTGTCAATCGGGCCACAGCAGCGGCACGTCATCGGTGACATCATGGGTGCTGTCAAAGACAGTCGAAGGAATAAAAAAGTATCGGATGGTGAACTTGAGTCTATGCACAGATTGCAAAGCATCTGCACTTAGACTCGGGGGCTACTCCCATCGGGAGCGCTGTACGCGCACCCGACAGAATGAGAACTCGAAGAAAAAAGGCCTTGAAGGAAGAGATAATTGTTTGACTCGAGTCTGCACCCGGTTGCAAGCACACGTGCCCAGACTCGGGGGCTACTCCCATCGGGAGCGCTGGACGCGCACCCGATAGAACTTTTTTGCACTCCAGGATCATGCCCGGGGACTTGATTCTGTGTAGGGTAACGTTGTTTTTCCATCGGCAGTTAAGCAGCAAAAGTTGGACACGTTACTCATTATCCCTTGCATAAGGAAAATATATCGGATGACCTACGAAGACTCGTGGAAAAACTTCGGAGAGCAAAATGTTCGAGTGGTACAACTTGAGTCTACGCACGGATCGCAAGCATCCGTACCTAGACTCGGGGGCTACTCCCATCGGGAGCGCTGACGCGCACCCGATAGAAGAAGATGATGCAGACAGAAGGAAAACAAGAACGATCGAGGAGAAGGACATCAGAAGAAGACATGCTTCAGTCTCTACCCGAACTATGTTCGGTGATGGCGTGTATTTCACACGTTCGTTGGGCAACCCCAAGAGGAAGGTATGATGCGCACAGCAGCAAGTTTTCCCTCAGAAAGAAACCAAGGTTTATCGAACCAGGAGGAGCCAAGAAGCACGTTGAAGGTTGATGGCGGCGGGATGTAGTGCGGCGCAACACCGGGGATTCCGGCGCCAACGTGGAACCTGCACAACACAACCAAAGTACTTTGCCCCAACGAAATAGTGAGGTTGTCAATCTCACCGGCTTGCTCGTAACAAAGGATTAACCGAATTGTGTGGAAGATGATTGTTTGCGAGAGAAAACGGTAAAAAACAAGTATTGCAAGCAGATTTGTATTTCGGTATTAAAGAATGGACCGGGGTCCACGAGTTCACTAGAGGTGTCTCTCCCATAAGATAAAAGCATGTTGGGTGAACAAATTACGATCGGGCAATTGACAAATAGAGAGGGCATAACAATGCACATACATGTCATGATAAGTACGAGTGAGATTTAATTGGGCATTACGACAAAGTACATAGACCGCCATCCAACCGCATCTATGCCTAAAAAGTCCACCTTCGGGTTATCGTCCGAACCCCTTCCGAGTATTAAGTTGCAAAGCAACGGACAATTGCATTAAGTATGGTGCGTAATGTAATCAACAACTACATCCTCGGACATAGCGCCAATGTTTTATCCCTAGTGGCAACAAGCACAAGCACAACCTTAGAACTTTACGTCACTCTGTCCGGTGTCAATGCGGGCATGAACCCACTATCGAGCATAAATACTCCCTCTTGGAGTTAAAAGCAAAAACTTGGCCAGAGCCTCTACTAGTAACGGAGAGCATGCAAGATCATAAACAACACATATGTAATAACTTGATAATTAACATAACATGGTATTCTCTATCCATCGGATCCCGACAAACACAACATAGAGTATTACGGATAGATGATCTTGATCATGTTAGGCAGCTCACAAGATCCAACAATGAAGCACAATGAGGAGAAGACAACCATCTAGCTACTGCTATGGACCCATAGTCCAGGGGTGAACTACTCACTCATCACTCCGGAGGCGACTATGGCGGTGTAGAGTCCTCCGGGAGATGAATCCCCTCTCCGGTAGGGTGCCGGAGGAGATCTCCGTAATCCCCGAGATGGGATCGGCGGCGGCGGCGTCTCGCAAGGTTTTCCGTATCGTGGTTTTTCGCCTCGGGGGTTTCGCGACGGAGGCTTTAAGTAGGCGGAAGGGCGAGTCGGGGGCCGACGAGGGGCCCACACCACGGGCGGCGCGCCCCCCTTGGCCGCGCCGCCTTGTGGTTTGGCCACCTCGTGGCCCCACTTCATATGCTCTTCGGTCTTCTGGAAGGTTCGTGGCAAAATAGGCCCCTGGGTCTTCGTTTCGTCCAATTCCGAGAATATTTCGTTACTAGGATTTCTGAAACCAAAAACAGCGAAAAACGACAATCGGCACTTCGGCATCTTGTTAATAGGTTAGTTCCAGAAAATGCACGAATATGACATAAAGTGTGCATAAAACTTGTAGGTATCATCAATAATATGGCATAGAACATAAGAAATTATCGATACGTCGGAGACGTATCAAGCATCCCCAAGCTTAGTTCTGCTCGTCCCGAGCAGGTAAAACGATAACAAAGATAATTTCTGAAGTGATATGCCATCATAACCTTGATCATACTATTTGTAAACATATGTAGTGGATGCAGCGATCAAAACAATGGTAATGACATGAGTAAACAAGTGAATCATAAAGCAAAGACTTTTCATGAATAGTACTTCAAGACAAGTATCAATAAGTCTTGCATAAGAGTTAACTCATAAAGCAATAAATCAAAGTAAAGGTATTGAAGCAACACAAAGGAAGATTAAGTTTCAGCGGTTGCTTTCAACTTGTAACATGTATATCTCATGGATAATTGTCAACATAGAGTAATATAATAAGTGCAATATGCAAGTATGTAGGAATCAATGCACAGTTCACACAAGTGTTTGCTTCTTGAGGTGGAGAGAGATAGGTGAACTGACTCAACATAAAAGTAAAAAGAATGGTCCTTCAAAGAGGAAAGCATCGATTGCTATATTTGTGCTAGAGCTTTTATTTTGAAAACATGAAACAATTTTGTCAACGGTAGTAATAAAGCATATGATTTATGTACATTATATCTTACAAGTTGCAAGCCTCATGCATAGTATACTAATAGTGCCCGCACCTTGTCCTAATTAGCTTGGACTACCGGATCTTTGCAATGCACATGTTTTAACCAAGTGTCACAATGGGGTACCTCCATGCCGCCTGTACAAAGGACTAAGGAGAAAGCTCGCATTTTGGATTTCTCGCTTTTGATTATTCTCAACTTAGACATCCATACCGGGACAACATGGACAACAGATAATGGACTCCTCTTTAATGCATAAGCATGTGGCAACAATTATTATTCTCATATGAGATTGAGGATATGTGTCCAAAACTGAAACTTCCACCATGAATCATGGCTTTAGTTAGCGGCCCAATGTTCTTCTCTAACAATATGCATGCTCCAACCATAAAGGTGGTAGATCTCTCTTACTTCGGACAAGACGGACATGCATAGCAACTCACATGATATTCAACAAAGAATAGTTGATGGCGTCCCCAGAAGTATGGTTATCGCACAACAAGCAACTTAATAAGAGATAAAGTGCATAAGTACATATTCAATACCACAATAGTTTTTAAGCTATTTTTCCCATGAGCTATATATTGCAAAGGTGAATGATGGAATTTTAAAGGTAGCCCTCAAGCAATTTACTTTGGAATGGCGGATAAATACCATGTAGTAGGTAGGTATGGTGGACACAAATGGCATAGTGGTTGGCTCAAGTATTTTGGATGCATGAGAAGTATTCCCTCTCGATACAAGGTTTAGGCTAGCAAGGTTATTTGAAACAAACACAAGGATGAATGGTGCAGCAAAACTCACATAAAAGACATATTGTAAACATCATAAGACTCTACACCATCTTCCTTGTTGTTCAAAACTCAATACTAGATGTTATCTAGACTCTAGAGAAACCAAATATGCAAACCAAATTAGCAAGCTCTAAGTGTTTCTTCATTATTGGGTGCAAAGTATATGATGCAAGAGCTTAAACATGAGCACAACAATTGCCAAGTATCAAATTATCCAAGACATTTTAGAATTACTACATGTAGCATTTTCCAATTCCAACCATATAACAATTTAACGAAGAAGAAACTTCGCCATGAATACTATGAGTAGAGCCTAAGGACATATTTGTCCATATGCTACCGCGGAGCGTGTCTCTCTACCATAAAGTGAATGCTAGGATCCATTTTATTCAAACAAAACAAAAAACAAAAACAAACCGACGCTCCAAGCAAAGTACATAAGATGTGACGGAATAAAAATATAGTTTCAGGGGAGGAACCTGATAATGTTGTCGATGAAGAAGGGGATGCCTTGGGCATCCCCAAGCTTAGACGCTTGAGTCTTCTTAGAATATGCAGGGGTGAACCACCGGGGCATCCCCAAGCTTAGAGCTTTCACTCTCCTTGATCATATTGCATCATACTCCTCTCTTGATCCTTGAAAACTTCCTCCACACCAAACTCGAAACAACTCATTAGAGGGTTAGTGCATAATAAAAATTAACATGTTCAGAGGTGACACAATCATTCTTAACACTTCTCGACATTGCATAAAGCTACTGGACATTAATGGATCAAAGAAATTCATCCAACATAGCGAAAGAGGCAATGCGAAATAAAAGGCAGAATCTGTCAAAACAGAACAGTCCGTAAAGATGGATTTTATTAGGCCACCATACTTGCTCAAATGAAAATGCTCAAATTGAATGAAAGTTGCGTACATATCTGAGGATCATGCACGTAAATTGGCTTAATTTTCTGAGCTACCTACAGGGAGGTAGACCCAGATTCGTGACAACAAAGAAATCTGGAACTGCGCAGTAATCCAAATCTAGTACTTACTTTACTATCAAAGACTTTACTTGGCACAACAAAACTCAAAACTAAGATAAGGAGAGGTTGCTACAGTAGTAAACAACTTCCAAGACACAAATATAAAACAAAAATACTGGAGTAAAAACATGGGTTGTCTCCCATAAGCGCTTTTCTTTAACGCCTTTCAGCTAGGCGCAGAAAGTGTAACTCAAGTAACATCAAAAGATGAAGCATCAACATCATAATTTGTTCTAATAATAGAATCATAAGGTAACTTAATTCTCTTTCTAGGGAAGTGTTCCATACCTTTCTTGAGAGGAAATTGATATTTAATATTACCTTCCTTCATATCAATAGTAGCACCAACGGTTCGAAGAAAAGGTCTTCCCAATATAATGGGGCAAGATGCATTGCATTCAATATCCAAGACAACAAAATCAACGGGGATAAGGTTATTGTTAACCATAATATGAACATTATCAACTCTCCCCAAAGGTTTCTTTTTAGCATTATCAGCGAGATTAACATCCAAATAACAATTTTTCAATGGTGGCAAGTCAAGCATATCATAGAATTTCTTAGGCATAACAGAAATACTTGCACCAAGATCACATAAAGCATTACAATCAAAATCTTTGACTCTCATTTTAATGATGGGCTCCCAACCATCCTCTAGCTTTCTAGGAATAGAAGTTTCAAGTTTTAGTTTCTCTTCTCTAGCTTTTATGAGAGCATTTGTAATATGTTTTGTGAAAGCCAAGTTTACAAGCGCTAGCATTAGGACTTTTAGCAAGTTTTTGCAAGAACTTAATAACTTCAGAGATGTGGCAATCATCAAAATCTAAATCATTACAATTTAAAGCAATGGGATTATCATCCCCAAGGTTGGAAAAAATTTCAGCAGTTTTATCACAGGCAGTTTCAGCAGTTTTAGCAGTTTCAGGTAATTTTGCGCGCTTTGCACTAGGAGTAGAAGCATTGCCAACACCAATTATTTTACCATTGATAGTAGGAGGTGCAGAAACATGTGAATCATTAGCATTGCTAGTGGTGGTAATAGTCCAAACTTTAGCTACATTTTCCTCTTTAGCTAGTTTTTCATTTTCTTCTCTATCCCACCTAGCACGCTAGTTCAGCCATTAATCTTATATTCTCATTAATTCTAACTTGGATGGCATTTGCTGTAGTAACAATTTTATTTTCAATATCCCTATTAGGCATAACTTTCGATTTCAAAAGATCAACATCGTAGGCAAGACTATCAACTCTAGAAACAAGAATATCAATTTTATTGAGCTTTTCCTCAACAGATTTGTTAAAGGCAGTTTGTGTACTAATAAATTCTTTAAGCATGGCTTCAAGTCCAGGGGGTGTATTCCTATTATTGTTGTAAGAATTCCCATAAGAATTAGCATAACCGTTACCATTATTATAAGGATATGGCCTATAGTTATTACTAGAATTGTTCCGATAAGCATTGTTGTTGAAATTATTATTTTTAATGAAGTTTACATCAACATGTTCTTCTTGAGCAACCAATGAAGCTAATGGAACATTATTAGGATCAACATTAGTCCTATCATTCGCAAGCATAGACATAATAGCATCAACTTTATCATTCAAGGAAGAGGATTCTTCAACAGAATTTACCTTCTTACCTTGTGGAGCTCTTTCCATGTGCCATTAGGAGTAATTAACCATCATATTATCAAGAAGCTTTGTTGCTTCACCAAGAGTGATGGACATAAAGGTACCTCCAGCAGCTGAATCCAATAAATTCCGCGAAGAAAAATTTAGTCCTGCATAGAAGGTTTGGATGATCATCCAAGTAGTCAGTCCATGGGTTGGGCAATTTTTAACCAGATATTTCATTCTTTCCCAAGCTTGAGAAACATGTTCATTATCCAATTGTTTAAAATTCATTATGCTACTCCTCAAAGATATAATTTTAGCAGGGGGATAATATCTACCAATAAAAGCATCCTTGCATTTAGTCCAGGAATCAATACTATTCTTACGCAGAGATAGCAACCAATCTTTAGCTCTTCCCCTTAATGAGAAAGGAAAAATTTTTAATTTTATAATGTCACCATCTACATCTTTATATTTTTGCATTTCACATAGTTCAACAAAATTATTGAGATGGGCAGCAAGCATCATCGAACTAACACCGGAAAATTGCTCTCGCATAACAAGATTCAAGTAAAGCAGGTTTAATTTCAAAGAATTCTAGCTGTAGTAGCAGGTGGAGCAATAGGTGTGCATAGGAAATCATTATTATTTGTGCTAGTGAAGTCACACAACTTAGTATTTCCAGGGTTGGCCATTTTAGCAATAGTAAATAAAGCAAACTAGATAAAGTAAATGCAAGTAAACTAATTTTTTTGTGTTTTGATATAGCAAACAAGACAGTAAATAAAGTAAAACTAGCAACTAATTTTTTTGTGTTTTGATATAATGCAGCAAACAAAGTAGTAAATAAAATAAAGCAAGACAAAAACAAAGTAAAGAGATTGGGAAGTGGAGACTCCCCTTGCAGCGTGTCTTGATCTCCCCGGCAACGGCGCCGAAAAATATGCTTGATGGCGTGTATTTCACACGTTCGTTGGGCAACCCCAAGAGGAAGGTATGATGCGCACAGCAGCAAGTTTTCCCTCAGAAAGAAACCAAGGTTTATCGAACCAGGAGGAGCCAAGAAGCACGTTGAAGGTTGATGGCGGCGGGATGTAGTGCGGCGCAACACCGGGATTCCGACGCCAACGTGGAACCTGCACAACACAACCAAAGTACTTTGCCCCAACGAAACAGTGAGGTTGTCAATCTCACCGGCTTGCTCGTAACAAAGGATTAACCGAATTGTGTGGAAGATGATTGTTTGCAGAGAAAACAGTAAAAACAAGTATTGCAGCAGATTTGTATTTCAGTATTAAAGAATGGACCGGGGTCCACAGTTCACTAGAGGTGTCTCTCCCATAAGATAAAAGCATGTTGGGTGAACAAATTACAGTCGGGCAATTGACAAATAGAGAGGGCATAACAATGCACATACATGTCATGATAAGTACAGTGAGATTTAATTGGGCATTACGACAAAGTACATAGACCGCCATCCAACCGCATCTATGCCTAAAAAGTCCACCTTCAGAGTTATCGTCCGAACCCCTTCCGGTATTAAGTTGCAAAGCAACAGACAATTGCATTAAGTATGGTGCGTAATGTAATCAACAACTACATCCTCGGACATAGCGCCAATGTTTTATCCCTAGTGGCAACAGACACAGCACAACCTTAGAACTTTACATCACTTGTCCCAGGTGTCAATGCAGGCATGAACCCACTATCGAGCATAAATACTCCCTCTTGGAGTTAAAAGCAAAAACTTGGCCGAGCCTCTACTAGTAACGGAGAGCATGCAAGATCATAAACAACACATATGTAATAACTTGATAATTAACATAACATGGTATTCTCTATCCATCGGATCCCGACAAACACAACATATAGTATTACAGATAGATGATCTTGATCATGTTAGGCAGCTCACAAGATCCTACAATGAAGCACAATGAGGAGAAGACAACCATCTAGCTACTGCTATGGACCCATAGTCCAGGGGTGAACTACTCACTCATCACTCCGGAGGCGACCATGGCGGTGTAGAGTCCTCCGGGAGATGAATCCCCTCTCCGGCAGCGTGCCGGAGGAGATCTCCGTAATCCCCCGAGATGGGATCGGCGGCGGCGGCGTCTCGATAAGGTTTTCCGTATCGTGGTTTTTCGCCTCGGGGGTTTCGCGACGGAGGCTTTAAGTAGGCGGAAGGGCGAGTCGGGGGGCCGACGAGGGCCCACACCACAGGGCGGCGCGGCCCCCCCCTTGGCCGCGCCGCCTTGTGGTTTGGCCACCTCGTGGCCCCACTTATGCTCTTCGGTCTTCTGGAAGGTTCGTGGCAAAATAGGCCCCTGGGTCTTCGTTTCGTCCAATTCCGAGAATATTTCGTTACTAGGATTTCTGAAACCAAAAACAGCGTAAAACAAGAACGGCACTTCGGCATCTTGTTAATAGGTTAGTTCCAGAAAATGCACGAATATGACATAAAGTGTGCATAAAACATGTAGGTATCATCAATAATATGGCATAGAACATAAGAAATTATCGATACGTCGGAGACGTATCATTCGGCTAGACACTCGGGGGCTACTGACGTGGGCACTACCCTTCGGGTAACCGATGTTGCTCTACCCTATACGGTCTAGCTGGAGGCCCATGAAGGTACTCGATGGCAAGGTGGGCCACTAGGACGGTGCAACGGAAGATTCCTTGAAGTACAAGATGCGGAAGGAGCCGAACAAGGAAAGTTTAGAGATAGATCTATTGTAAAGTCTAGTCGTACTAGGTTAGACCTCTTGAGACCTGGCCTCCTATATAAAGGCCAGGAGAGGGGCTGCCGAGGGGGACAATCAATCTTAGCAATCTCAGCCACCAAAAGCTTAGAGCTAGATCACCATAGAACTTAGCCATCTCGACGAGATCTCAGCCGAACTATTCGGCACCCCATTGTAACCCAATATCTTCATAATCAAGAACAGACAGGCAGGACGTAAGGGTTTTACCTCATCGAGGGCCCCGAACCTGGGTAAATCGCTCTCCCCGCTTGTCTGTGAACCGATGTCTCGTGTCAGCTTGCAGGATTCCGTCAACCCTAAGCCCCAATGGGAGGGCATTGCCGAGGAGTACCCTCGACACTCCGGGTTAATAGTCCAGGAGGGGGTTGCCTTTCTGTCGGCCTTCTTCTGCTTCTTCGCCGGAGGCGGACTGGGGGACGGCGGCTGCTTACCCACCCGAGGTGGATTGGGGGGCGGCATCGGCTGACGTGAAGCAGGTGTAGGTGAACCACCACCACCACCGGAGGGGGTGGACTTGTTGGCCTTGGCGCCTCGCCTGGAAACTTGATGTACTTCTTTTTCCATAGAATGAACTGGCACTTGACATCTCGAAGTCTTTTCTCCCCTTCGGGTGTAGCATAGTCAATCTACAGGTCCTCGCACCCTTGGACTATGTCTTCCACCGTGACACGAGCATAGCCATCTGGAATGGGGTTGTTGTGGTGGAGTGCTCCAGGTGTACAAGGTAAAGCGGAGCCGGTCGCTATCTTCATGGAAATGTTCCCCATTGCATAATGAAGCTCACATTCTTTCATCTCCTGTACATCGTCCATGGGGTAGCGAGGCTCCGGTGCAGTAATATCGATCGTCGGTGCATTAGCACCAGCCGGGGCCATAGTGGAAGCCACACTGCTTCTCCGCTGCTGGCTTTCGACATCCGCTGCACGATCTTCATGCGGCCCTGTCGATCTTTCTTTTACTAGTTCAAGCACAATCTTCTTCACCTCATAGAGTTCCGATGCCAACTTCCCCACAAGATCTGCACCCCGACCCGTCTTTCTCTTACGGCTTCTGTAACTGTACGGGTCATTGTCCTGGGGAAACCCTACTTTCCACAGAATGGCGCCTTTGCCTCGTACACGTCCTGGGTGTTCGCGATTCCCGAGGGCTAATGTCAGCTCGTCATTCTCTCTGTTGAATTTGATCTTCCCCTCTTGAGCTTGGGTCATTGCGTCAATAAGGGCTTGGGTGGGAGTAAACACTTTCTTCCGGTGAACACACCTCCCTGTCATGGGGTCTAGCGAACCCCCATGCCCGTACCACCAGCTTTTGGCCCTTGGGTCCCATCCCTCTGTACCTAGAGGGATTCCTCGCTCCCTCAGGTCGTTCTCCATCTTCTCCCACTTAGGCTCCGAAAGGAGGTATCCTCCTGGCCCCATAATATGATTGTACACTTTCTTAGCCGCATTTTCCTTATTTTTTCCGATATGGCCTTGAAATGCTCCGATTGCTTTTGCCTCACAAATTCGGGCCAATCATCTTTCAATTTCTCATATTGTCCATTGAAATCCGGAGTCTTGTTCTGGGAGACATAGTCACGGGCTAAATTTTTCTTGAAGTTCCGGACTGCTTCGGCCATCTTCTGAAGAGCAACTCTTTGACTAGCCTCCCCCTCTCACGTCCACCCGTAATCTCGTTCCCCTCTTCATCGTGTTTGTTGAATTCCCGAGGTAGAATGAAATGTTCCATAAGCTTTCTCCATCAATCCTTTTTCGTTCTCTTGTCGACAAAACTGAAACCAACACGTGCCTTCTTTGGCTCATTCCATTCCTGGACGGTGATCGGGACGTTGTCTCTAACAACGACTCCGCATTGGTTGATAAACTTTGTATAATGCTTTTTGGGCTCCAGCGGCCTGCCGTTTTCACTGACAACATCGATGGTATATGCTTCTCCTTTTCTCATCGTCTTGGTTTTGCCACGCGGCTTTGTACTCGATTTTTTTGACGATCCGGCCGAGGGCTAAAAAAAATAAAGAGAGTCGTGTTAATACATATTTATTCAAATAAGTAAATTTGTATCACTAGAGGCTCAATGCATATATATAACTCGCCGGAGGTGGTTGCTAATTGCAATTCGAGATCGTCGTTTGTCGATGTTTGCCCTCCATCAACAACGTCAATTCCTTCATCATCACCTTGTCGACCTTCACCTTCACCGTCAAGGTTTGGATAAGAAGAGACATCCTCTTCTTCATCTTCTTCCGGCACATAAGGAATATCACCGTTTGTGATGGCGTTTATATGTCTCTCAGCTTCCTCTTCATAGTTTTCCATAATCGGGTCAGCTCTATCGTCCGCCATATGTCACTCCTGAAGACATGCATGCAGTAAAAACTAATTAAGTAAAGGAACTGATCAGTGGCGGCGAGGGCGGCGAGGAGGGAAAGTATTACCTGCTCTGTTGCAGAGAGGGCGGCGAGGGAGGTGACGCTCGATCTGCTGCGGAGAGGCCTGCGAGGGCGCCGACGACTACTGTGGCGAGGGCTGCGAGCGAACGAGAGTGTTTATTAATAAAAACATATAACTATTTTTATATATAAGTTGTAATATAGAAGGGGCGGTTGTGCGCCGCCCCCTCGCCTCCCCCTCCGTATACACCGACCCTTCTCTGATCATCTCTCTCATAAAAAAACAAAAAAACCCCGCGCGTATACGGAGGGGCCGGCGATGGGGCGGCGCACTAGTTGTGCTCCGCCCCTCGCCGCCCCCTCCGTATATGCGCGGGGTTGGTGTATACGTCCTTCTCCGATCCTCTCTCTCTCCTAAAAAAAACAAAAAATTCTCGTATAACGCAATGCAGTGCATACCAGGCATTCATTCAAATTCTCGTATTCACCGCGGTAGAGGATGCAGTCGTTAATGCATGCATGTATCTTCAGAACCTCTAAACCTAGAGGGAAGACAACCTTCTTTGCTTCGTACGTACTGGCGGGCAACTCGTTATTCTTCGGAAACATATTCTTCAACATTTTCAGCAAATTTTCAAATCCTGAGTCAGCTACACCTTCTTGTGCCTTCCATTTCAGCAAATCCAGTGTGCAGCCCAGCTTTTTCAGACCATTATCGCATCCTGGGTACATCGACTTTTTGTGATCCTCTAACATGCGATCCAAATTCTCCCTCTCCTTTTCAGTTTCGCAGCGTCTCCGTGCATCAGCAATGGTCCGACCAAGATCATCAGCGGGCTCATCACGTACCTCTTCTTCACCTTCCCCTTCACCTTCCCCTTCTGCTTCCCATCCTTCAGCATCCTCCATGAAAGTATCACCGAAATGATCAGGATAGTTGTCATCGATATCATCCCCTTCTTCATCTTCTTCCATTCTAACACCTCTTTCTCCATGCTTGGTCCAACAATTATAGCTTGGCATGAAACCGTGCCGAAGCAGGTGCACGTGAATGACTCTTGAGGAAGAGTAACCCTTCTGATTCTTACATACAACACATGGATAGATAATAAAAAAACCCTGCTTGTTCGCATTAGCCACTACGAGGAAATCATTCAAACCCGTAATGAACTCACCTGAGAGTCGGTTACCGTACATCCATTGCCGATTCATCTGCATTATTATTATATAAAGTATATAATTAACCATCATGCATTTGTTAAACTAACTAGCTAGAAATAATAGAAATTAAACAATGAACAACACACATGCATATTTTATCGATGACACATGAAAGATTCAAGTTGCTAACCACGATCGAGGAGGAAAAATAAATGAGAAAGCTCAAGTGTGGCTCGGACACTTCATATCATGTTTGTTTCATGCTCTCGGGCATTTCATCGAACACCTTGTGTGCATAAGAGGATCTAAAGCCAAACCCACCACCCCTTGTGAATCGAAGTGGCACACCAAGTTGCAAAGTGAAGTGTGTTGAAGTGTATTTATAGGGGTGGGGCTTTAGTCCCGGTTGGCCAGGCCAACCGGGACTAAATCCCCGCCCGTACACCAGCTGTCGACCAAGCCCACTGGACCCAGACCTTTAGTCGCGGTTCGCCTGTAGAACCGCGATTAAAGACCCCATTAGTCGCGGTAGGAACATTTTGGGGACTAAAGGGGTGGTATGGAAGCCTCGTTTTCTACCAGTGTATATAGGATAAATACTTCCTACCCCCGAACTATTCTTCAACCGGTTGCAGAATAATATTCTAAGCACCGACATGAACTTTCCTGGACACATGGTTGACCTTCCCGGATCCCGGATAGCAGGGTTGACCCTTTTGTCAGAACTAACTCGAACTTTGCTTTTCTTTAGAGCTACTGATTATACTTTGAGTTACTCAACTATTTTTCAGAATTGTGCCAATGATATACCATTGGATAGATAATGAAAAACCTCAACCTTTTCATGTTCACACTTTTCGCAGATTTGGCACATTTGAATTACATTTTGAAAATACGAAAACATTTCTATATGGCAAAAAACGAAATTTTATTCCGATTTTTGAAACCCCTTATCCAAATGGTGGAAATGATGTACCGTTGGACAGATAATGAAATTTGCAAATTTTTTGATATTTCGAGTTTTTCAAATTCCACGTAGTTTTTGAATAACTTTTAAAATACTAATATCCACATGTATTAAAAATCGGCGGGTGTTAATTTCAAAGAATTTTTTCAATCGTTTATCGGAATGACAAGGATATGTCGTTGGAAAAGCTATGGAGCATATGCAACTTTATCATGTTTTATGTTTTTTCAGATTTTGTATGGATTTTGATCAAGTTTGAAAAAAGCGAATTTCAGACTATTTAAAACCGAGCGAATATTGTTTGGACGACATTTTTTCAAACGTTTGTCAGAATGATGGAAATGATATGACCTTGAAAAAATGTTGAAATTTCATAAATTTTTCATGTTTTATATTTTTTTCAAATTATGCCTGGATTGAATTTCAAAAAATAGAGCATTGAACTACCCGATTATATGCGCTTGCACTACTCGTGCATTGAGCGTGAACTACCCTGCGCGGTTTTGGGACGAATGTTGAACTGCCTCCCTATTAAGGTTGAATTCCCTACCCTTTAAGGTTGAACTGCCTGCCCTGTGAAGGTTGACTGCCTGCCCTGTGAAGGTTGAACTGCCTGCCCTACCAATCTATCAATGATATCGACGGGATAATTTTAATTTTTTTGAATTAATGCCCAACTGTTTTGGAGTGATCGACGGGCACAAAATTATTTTCCTAGAATTCCAAAATGATATATTCAAACAATGGGAATGATATATCACTGGAAAGGTGTCAACAAGGCTTATCTTTTTTGTATCTAACTTTTGTCCCAAATCCGTACGGTTTAAAACTAATTTTAGAAGTTTTAAAATCACGTCATCCATGTTCTTTGCCAGATGATGACTTCAATTTGATGGGTTATATCCCTTGATTGTTTGTGAAATGTAGTAGATAATTTAATTAGACTCATACTCTACCATATAAAGCTTTTGGTGCCAAGGATTGAGGTGGTCGGCGATGAAAACGATGAGATTTGCACAATAAATTTCCGCACCGCAAAAAACAGAGTATTGAACTGCCCGATGACATGACATTGAACTTCTCGTACGATGAGCTTGAACTGCCCGACGCTGTTTTACGAAATGTTGAACTGCCTACCTGCAAGGTTGACCTGCGCGCTTGTCAAGGCTGAACTGCCTACCCGTTAAGGTTGAACTGCATGCCCTGTGAAGGTTGAACTGCCTCCCCAAATCCGTAAGGTTTAAAACTAATTTTAGAAGTTTTAAAATCACATTTTTGGTGTTCTTTGCGAGATGATGACTTGAATTTGATGGGTTGAATCCATTGGTTTTTTATGAAATGCTATAAGTAATGAAATTAGACTCATACTGTACCATATAAAGCTTTTGGTTCCAACGATTGAGGTGGTTGGTAATGAAAACGATGAGGTTTGCACAATAGATTCCCGCCCCAAAAAATATAGCATTGAACTTCCCACGATATGAGCTTGAACTTCTTGGGCAACGTTTTTGTACTTCTCGGTGATGTTTCACGAAAATATTTAGTAAAACCGATACAATTTTCTTGTACGGTGTCCGTTTCCAGTATGTTAACATATTTGGGATGATTTTCTTCGAACACTTTTACTTCCCGTTGTTACCGCATGTACTTGATGTAGTCATCGCTTGAACTTTTCGGAATCAGTGCTTGTACTTCCATGGGATGACTATATATTTTCTACATTTAGATTTTGAAGTTTTACTTGTACTTCCTATATTAATTAAGCGGGTGTACTCCTCGTGTTGAATGGTTGTACTTCTCAGCGTAAAGTATTTGAATTCCCTCGCGGATGACAGGATTATCTACCATATAAAGCTTCGTGAGATAAGGACTTCAATTTGTTTTATTAAATTCCTTGACTTGCTGGGAAATGCAGTAGGTAATGAAATTAGAATCATACTCTACCATATAAAGCTTTTGGTTCTAACAGATGAGGTGGTCGGTTATCAAAACAAGGAGATTTGCACAATTGATAAGTGCATTTTGCATCATCATTGTTGCTACATATATGATTAGTTTTCATTGTTATTTTCCACAATACATAATTATCTATGCATTTTTAGTCAACTCCAGGGACTTTCCTATAAAGTCCCCTTCATTGGTATTTAATTCCTGGGAGGCAGAAAACCTCCTTTTTCACATTTTATTTGTTTCAGGACTTTTTGGATCGCAAAAAATCGACGAAAAAATACATGATCAGTTTGTCACTCGGAGAAGGACCACGAGGGAATGAATCATGCGGGGGGAGCCACAAGGGCCAAACGGACCCAGGTGGTGCTCCCTACATGTTTGGGCGCACCACCCAAGGCCTTTTGCGCCTCGGGCATCGTCTCAGCCCCCCTTAATAACAGAAGCTCCGTTTCGCCTATAAACCTAAGCCATATTTTTTCGGAGATTTATTGAGGCGGCGGCGGAGGCGAAAGTCCTCTCCTACTCCGGGAGAGGGCAGATCCTGCTGCACCGGTGCCTCCGGTGAAGGGGAAATCGACGCCATCGATATCCCCACTCCTCCTTGGCTTGGGAGGAGGAATCTCCATCAACATCTCCATCATCACCTTCATCACCACCATCTCCATCTACGAGATCGACGTCATCCCCCTTATAGTTTGTGTTGAGTTGAACCCCGAATATTGTTTTTAGTGCTATTGCATGTTCGTGATTGGTACTTTGTCATTATTTGGTGGGGAGATTGTACAATAGGTATAATTGTAGCTAGATTAAGCATGGGATGAGTGGTAACTACACATTAAGTTTGCTCTAAATGTGTACATATATTCAAATCATCACTGATCTAAGCTACTGTTGTCCCCATTCTAACATCACTAATAAAAAATGCACAGAATTTGGTAGAGGAGTGGATCCACAAAAGTAGGGGGTCATCACGCATAAAGTCAGCTAAGAACCGCCATAAAATATGGAATCTAGATTCACTGCAACTGCTGACGCATAACCACAAAAGCCGTCGGTCGATGTCACGAGAAAAACGTTGTTGCATAGTGCGTATACCACAACACACATCCACCACTGATCTCCACTACATCTAGTCGAACACAACCCGTCGAAGCGTTTCTTAGCTGCCTACATCTTGAAAAGTCCTAATACCACCCCCCGACCATGATGCTTCGTCCCACACAAAATTTTGGAGAGTGCGAGGAGATGAGGTCCTTAGGAGATGCACATTGAGAGACAACTAGGGTGTGTCTCGTTCCTTTTTCTGCATCTGGGGAGAGATGTTCTCCCTGAAGCCATGATTGACCAGGCCAAGTCAAAAATCATGTTGTGCCTTTAGTTTGGTTGCAACATTTTATTCTTCATTTGTGCACTTTGTTTGCGTGCTGATGCATGTAAAATCCATACATGAACTTTGTCCTTTATCATATTGAATTCCCACATATTTTGCAACATATATGATGATAATACCATGTTCTACATTGATTTATGGGGATTTACCAATCATCCCCTTTATTTGGTTTATAACTCTGCAGAACAGGAAAACCTTGTGTTGTGTATTTTCACTTTCAGAGACCTGTACGGAGTCAAATTGACCTAGGATTTTTCGAGCGTCAATTTTTCATCAGGAGAAGCACCCTGGAGCTTTGGACGACACCTGGATGGGCCTGAGGCCCAAAAGACCTCAGGTGGCGCGCCCAAACACTTAGGGCGCGCCACCTTGATGCATCTAAAATGCATACATGAGCTTTGTCCTTTATCATATTGAATTCCCACATATTTGCAACATATATGATGATAATACGGTGTTTTACATTGATTTATGGGGATTTAACAATGATCCCCTTTATTTGGGTTATAACACTACATAACAGGAAAACCCTATTTTGTGTATTTTTCACTTTCAGATACCTATACGGAGTCAAATTGACCTGGGGTTTTTGGAGCGTCACTTTTTCATCGGGAGAAGCGCCCTGGAGCTTTGGAGAACACCTCGATGGTCCTGAAGCCCAAAAGACCTCAGGTGGCACGCCCAAACACTTAGGGCGCGCCACCTTGATGCATCTAATTAAAATGCATACATGAACTTTTTAGTCCTTTTGTCATATTGAATTCCCACATATTTGCAACATATATGACGATATACCATGTTTTACATTGATTTATGGGGATTTACCAATGATCCCCTTTATTTGGGTTATAACCCTGTAGAATAGAAAACCCTGTTTTGTGTATTTTTCACTTTCAGAGAGCTATATGGAGTCAAATTGACCTGCGATTTTTGGAGCGTTACTTTTTCATCGGGAGAAGCACCCTGGGACCTGGAAGCACACCTGGAGAGGCCTGAGGGCCGAAAGAGGCCAGGTCGCGTGCCCAGTAAGTTAGGGCACGCCACCCCCTCTTTCAGCAGTTGATCATCCGATTGCCCTGATTCTTTCGCCCACCGACGTATTTTGCCGTAAAATGACTATATATATGACCCCTAAGAGTTCTCGGGAGGAGTGCACCGCACAAACATAGAAACACGAAAACGGAGGCTCCTGGAGAGAAGATTGGAGTGGGAGAACTCCGCCGGGATCACCGTCGGAGGGATCTCCACCTTGTCCAATGTCTTCATCATCATCACCATAACCAAGAGGGAGTAGTCCACCTCTGGACTGCGGGTTTGTGGCAGTAGCTTGATCTATTTCTCTCTTGTTCTTCTCAGTTCTTAGTGCCATATGAGCTTCCTATCATGATTATGTTATATTTGTAATACCTATGTGGTGAATCCTTATTCTATGATATTTTTTATGAGATCTGATCATATTATATTGTGATATGTATTTATAGATGCATATTATGTACCCCGTTCTTAAGTATTTTTTCTGATCAAACATATGTGCAAGATCGTGTGTGGGGTGATGTGTGTATTAGATGTAGTAGCATTGTTTTAGTGATTGGATAGTGACAATTGATGTCTACGGGTGCTTCTATTCTTGTAGACAGTGTTGGGCCTCCAAGAGCAGAGGTTTGTAGAACATCAGCAAGTTTCCCTTAAGTGGATCACCCAAGGTTTATCGAACTCAGGGAGGAAGAGGTCAAAGATATCCCTCTAAGGCAACCCTGCAATCACGATACAAGAAGTCTCTTGTGTCCCCAACACACCTAATACACTTGTTAGATGTATAGGTGCACTAGTTCGGCGAAGAGATAGTGAAATACAAGTGGTATGAATGAATATGAGCAGTAGTGATGGCGGCAGAAAATAGCTTAGTGGCGTGCAGTTGATGGTAGTAATATTGCAGCAAGTAAACATGCAGTGGAACAGTAAGTAAACGATGATTGCAGTATTTGGAAACAAGGCCTAGGGATCATACTTTCACTAGTGGACACTCTCAACATTGTAATCATAAAGGGATATAAATAAGCACTTCACTATGCTACTACGAATTACTCTTCGGCAAGAAAACGAACACTAATTCATCATGTAGGCAAACCTTAAAGATGTATTCCCAAGTACTAATGAACACCCCACGCTTGTCACTTTGAGCATTCACGGGAGGTACTAACACAACACAATTTCATAGAGACATCCAACTCAAATCATAACTCGGTGAATAAGTATTCCGTGAAATATAGCCTAAGAGACCCACACGGTGCACACACTTGTCACCTTTACACACGTGGGACAAGGAGTCTCCGGAGATCACATAAGTAAAATCCACTTGAATAGCATAACGACATCTAGATTACAAACTCATCATATGGATCTCAATCATGTAAAGCAGCTCATGAGATCATTGTATTGAAGTACATAGGAGAGAGATTAACCACATAGCTACCGGTACAGCCCTTAGCATCGATGGAGAACTACTCCCTCCTCATGGGAGACAGCAGCGTTGATGAAGATGGCGGTGGTGTCGATGGAGATGCCTTCCGGGGGCACTTCCCCGTCCCGGCGGCGTGCCGGAACAGAGACTCCTGTCCCCCAGATCTTGGCTTCGCGATGGCGGCGGCTCTGGAAGGTTTCTCGTACCGTGGCTTTTCCGTATCGAGGTTTTAGGTTAGGGACCTTTAAATATGCGAAGAGGCGCAGTCGGAGGGCTGACGAGGCGGTGTCACAATAGGGGGGCGCGGCCCACCCCCTGGCCGCGCCAGCCTATCATCTGGGGGCCCTGTGGCCCCCCTCTGGTGGCTCTCGGGTGTTCTGGAAGCTTCGTGGATTTCTAAGATGCTGGGCATTGATTTCGTCCGATTCCGAGAATATTTCCTTACTAGGATTTACTGAAACCAAAAACAGCAGAAAGACAAGACTGGCCCTTCGGCATCTCGTCAATAGGTTAGTTCCGGAAAACGCATAAATATGACATATAATGTGTATAAAACATGTGAGTATCATCATAAAAGTAGCATGGAACATAAGAAATTATAGATACGTTTGGGACGTATCAAGCATCCCCAAGCTTAGTTCCTACTCGCCCTCGAGTAGGTAAACGATAACAAGGATAATTTCTGAAGTGACATGCTATCATAATCTTGATCATACTATTGTAAAGCATATGAGATGAATGCAGCGATTCGAAGCAATGGCAAAGATAATGAGTAAACAACTGAATCATATAACAAAGACTTTTCATGAATAGTACTTTCAAGACAAGCATCAATAAGACTTGCATAAGAGTTACTCATAAAGCAATAGATTCAAAGTAAAAGCATTGAAGCAACACAAAGGAAGATATAAGTTTCAGCGGTTGCTTTCAACTTCAACATATTTATCTCATGGATAATTGTCAACACAAAGTAATATAACAAGTGCAATAGGTAAACATGTAAGAATCAATGCATACAGTTGATACAAGTGTTTGCTTCTAAGATAGAAAGAAGTAGGTAAACTGACTCAACATAAAGTAAAAGAATGGCCCTTCGCGAGAGGAAGCAGGGATTAAATCATGTGCTAGAGCTTTTTAAGTTTTGAAATCATATAGAGAGCATAAAAATAAAGTTTTGAGAGGTGTTTGTTGTTGTCAACGAATGGTAATGGGCACTCTAACTACCTCATCAACCAGACTTTCAAGAGCGGCTCCCATGAAGGACGTTATCTCTACCAGCAAGGTAGATCATCCATCTTCTCTTTTGTTTACACATGTATTTTAGTTTCAATATTTATGGATGACACTCCTCCCAACCTTTTGCTTACACAAGCCATGGCTAACCGAATCCTCGGGTGCCTTCCAACATTCACATACCATGAAGGAGTGTCTATTTGCAAAATTAAGTTGCTTACTGATGAATCGAGCAAAACATGTGAAGAGAATTATTAATGAAGGTTGATTAATTGGGGGCTAGGAACCCCGCGCCAGCTCTTTTTGCAAAATTATTGGATAAGCGGATGAAGCCACTAGTCCATTGTGAAAGTCCGTCAAAAGTAAATGACAAGATCGAAAGATAAACACCACATACTTCCTCATGAGCTATAAAACATTGACACAAATAAGAGATAATAGCTTTTGAATTGTTTAAAGGTAGCACATGAAGTATTTGCTTGGAATGGCAAAGAAATACCATGTAGTAGGTAGGTATTGTGGACACAAATGGCATAGTTTTTGGCTCACGGATTTGGATGCACGAGAAGAATTCCTCTCAATACAAGGCTAGGCTAGCAAGGTTGTTTGAAGCAAACTCAAGTATAAAACGGTGCAGCAAGACTCACATATGAACATATTGTAAGCATTATAAGACTTTACATCGTCTTCCTTGTTGTTTAAACACCTTAACCAGAAAATGTCTAGACTCTAGAGAAACTCATCATGCAAACCAAATTTTAACAAGCTCTATGTAGTTCTTCATTAATGGGTACAAGGTACATGATGCAAGAGCTTAAACATGATCTATATGAGCACAACAATTGCCAAGTATCAAATTATTCAAGACATTATACCAATTACCACATGCGGCATTTTCCGTTTCCAACCATATAACAATTAACGAAGCAGTTTCAACCTTCGCCATGAACATTAAGATAAAGCTAAGAACACATGTGTTCATATGCAACAGCGGAGCGTGTCTCTCTCCCACACAAGCATGTATTTATTCAGAGAATGGAAATAACAAAATGAAAATAAAAGCACACAAACGCCCCAAGTAAAGTACATAAGATGTGACCGAATAAAAATATAGTTTCAAGAGAAGAAACCTGATAAATTGTTGATGAAGAAGGGGATGCCTTGGGCATCCCCAAGCTTAGATGCTTGGGTCTTCTTAAAATATGCAGGGATGATCCACGGGGGCATCCCCAAGCTTAGACTTTTCACTCTTCTTGATCATAGTATATCATCCTCCTCTCTTGACCCTTGAAAACTCCCTCCACACCAAACTCAAAACAAACTCATTAGAGGGTTAGTGCGTAATCAAAAATTCACATGTTCAGAGGTGACACAATCATTCTTAACACTTCTGGACATTGCACAAAGCTACTGGACATTAATGGAACAAGGAAATTCATCCAACATAGCAAAAGAGGCAATGTGAAATAAAAGGCAGAATCTGTCAAAACAGAACAATCCGTAAAGACGGATTTTATTGAGGCACCAGACTTGCTCAGATGAAAATGCCCAAATTGAATGAAAGTTGTGTACATATCTGAGGATCACACACGTAAATTGGCAGATTTTTCTGAGTTACCTACAGAGAGGCATATTGAAATTCGTGACAGCAAGAAATGCATTTACTGCGCAGTAATCCAAATCTAGTATTGACTTTACTATCAAAGACTTTACTTGGCACAAAAATGCAATAAAATAAAGATAAGGAGAGGTTGCTACAGAAATAACAACTTCCAAGACTCAAATATAAAACAAAAGTACTGTAGTAAAATAAAAACATGGGTTATCTCCCAAGAAGTGCTTTCTTTATAGCCATTAAGATGGGCTCAGCAGTTTTAATGATGCACTCATAAGGATGAGAGTTGAAGCAAAAGAGAGCATCAAGAAGCAAATTCAAAACAAATTTAAGCCTAACATGCTTCCTATGCATAGGAATCTTGTAAATAAACAAATTCATGAAGCATGATGCAACAAGCATAGAAAGATAAAACAAGTGTAACTTCAAAAATTTCAGCATATAGAGAGGTGTTTTAGTAACATGAAAACTTCTACAACCATATTTTCCTCTCTCATAATAACTTTCAGTAGTGTCATGAACAAACTCAACAATATAACTATCACATGAAGCATTCTTATCATGAGTCTCATGCATAAAATAATTACTACTCCCAACATAAGCATAATCAATTTCATTAGTAATAGTGGGAGCAAATTCAACAAAGTGGCTATCATCAAATATAGGAGGCATATTGTAATCATAATCAAATTCACTCTCCATAGTGGGCGGCACCAAAATACTACCATCATTATAATCATCATAAATAGGAGGCAAATTATCATCAAAGTAAATTTCCTCCTCAATGCTTGGGGGACTAAAAATATCATGCTCATCAAAGCCAGCTTCCCCAAGCTTAGAATTTTCCATAGCATTAGCAACAATAGTGTTCAAAGCATTCATATTAATAACATTCCCATTAGCATGCATATAAAGTTCCATGGGTTTTTAATTCTCTCTTCAAACACATCATGTCCTAATTCAAGATAAAGTTCATAAAGATCTCTCATATTTTTGTTGTTTTCCATTATGCCTAACTAGTAAACAAGAAACAAAAAGATGCAATTGCAGGATCTAAAGGAAATAGCTTCGAGCACACACACAACGGCAACAGAAAAGTACTTTACCTGGGACCGGAGTATGAGTGCCTTTTACCTTTCCTCCCCGGGAACGGCGCCAGAAAAGTGCTTATTGCCGGGGTCCGGAGTGTGAGTGCCGTTAACCTTTCCTCCCCGGCAACGGCGCCAGAAAAGTGCTTGATGTCTACGGGTGCTTCTATTCTTGTAGACAGTGTTGGGTCTCCAAGAGCAGAGGTTTGTAGGACAGCAGCAAGTTTCCCTTAAGTGGATCACCCAAGGTTTATCGAACTCAGGGAGGAAGAGGTCAAAGATATCCCTCTCAAGCAACCCTGCAATCACGATACAAGAAGTCTCTTGTGTCCCCAACACACCTAATACACTTGTCAGATGTATAGGGGCACTAGTTCGGCGAAGAGATAGTGAAATACAAGTGGTATGAATGAATATGAGCAGTAGTGATGGCGGCAGAAAATAGCTTAGTGGCGTGCAGTTGATGGTAGTAATATTACAGCAAGTAAACATGCAAGTGGAACGAGTAAGTAAACGATGATTGCAGTATTTGGAAACAAGGCCTAGGGATCATACTTTCACTAGTGGACACTCTCAACATTGTAATCATAAAGGGATATAAATAAGCACTTCACTATGCTACTCTGAATTACTCTCTGGCAAGAAAACGAACACTAATTCATCATGTAGGAAAACCTTAAAGATGTATTCCCAAGTACTAATGAACACCCCACGCTGTCACTTTGAGCATTCACAGGAGGTACTAACACACCACAATTTCATAGAGACATCCAACTCAAATCACAACTCAGTGAATAAGTATTCTGTGAAATATAGCCTAATAGACCCACACGGTGCACACACTGTCACCTTTACACACGTGGGACAAGGAGTCTCCGGAGATCACATAAGTAAAATCCACTTGAATAGCATAACGACATCTAGATTACAAAATCATCATATGGATCTCAATCATGTAAAGCAGCTCATGAGATCATTGTATTGAAGTACATAGGAGAGAGATTAACCACATAGCTACCGGTACAGCCCTTAGCCTCGATGGAGAACTACTCCCTCCTCATGGGAGACAGCAGGCGTTGATGAAGATGGCGGTGGTGTCGATGGAGATGCCTTCCGGGGCACTTCCCCGTCCCGGCGGCGTGCCGAACAGAGACTCCTGTCCCCCGGATCTTGGCTTCGCGATGGCGGCGGCTCTGGAAGGTTTCTCGTACCGTGGCTTTTCCGTATCGAGGTTTTAGGTTAGGGACCTTTAAATAGGCGAAGAGGCGGAGTCGGAGGGCTGACGAGGCGGTGTCACAATAGGGGGGGGGGGCGGCCCACCCCCTGGTCGCGCCAGCCTATCATCTGGGGGCCCTGTGGCCCCCCTCTGGTGGCTCTCGGGTGTTCTGGAAGCTTCGTGGATTTCTAAGATGCTGGGCATTGATTTCGTCCGATTCCGAGAATATTTCCTTACTAGGATTTCTGAAACCAAAAACAGCAGAAAATAGCAACTGGCCCTTCGGCATCTTGTCAATAGGTTAGTTCCGGAAAACGCATAAATATGACATATAATGTGTATAAAACATGTGAGTATCATCATAAAAGTAGCATGGAACATAAGAAATTATAGATACGTTTGGGACGTATCAACAATATGTTCAAGATCTATTATGGCTTTGCCTTCCTTTTGCTCCCTCGCTAGGGATAAAGTGAATGCATGTCTATGTTCATCATGTGACAGTAGTGGTGATCTTCATTGTTCAAGGTAACATATTTGATATTCAAACTTCATGTCAAAGTACTAATTTTTATGCTCTGTTAATTCTTAATACAAGATTGACGAAGTTTATTTCTTGTGGAGTATAAGAGAGATGTGTTGCATCATCTCTATCTTAGGACGTGATGCCCATATTAATTTTGATTTTACATATACTATTATCTGCACCTTCGTATCTCATTGATGAATTGCTATTTGTCCACCACAACTTTAAGAGAGAATAAAGGGAACCCATGAACCCCGGCCCACTTTTTATCATAAGAAACACCTTTATATTGCTTTTACCTTGTTTTCTATTTTCTGCACTATTTTAATCCGAAAACAAAAATATTTACTTTTCTTATTTGCATCCAAAACACTAATAACAATCAACCCCTTTACTGTTTTTACTTAGTTATTTTCTCGAGTTTAGTTTTTACTTGTTTTATTTCTACTTGTGTTATTTACTTACACGAAACCTTGTGCTTGACAACCACACTGTGGAGTTGGGGACACAAGGCATTTACTTTACCAGTAGGATTGCTACGAGAAGAGAGAAGAGTATACTCTTTTGTCTAGTTCCCCGAGAGTTCGATACAAAACCCTCGAGTCACCCTTGTGGGGAAAATACTTTGCTGACACAACACTCTGCACTTGGAGTCCCAAAGCCATCAAAACATTTTCTGGCACCGTTGCCGGGGAACTGAGAATAGTTACATTGCAGTGGTTGCTACGTGAGAAGCTCCAAGCAACTCCCACGACAACTGCAGACATTTTCGGGCCCTGTGTCTCATCAAAGCTTGGGGAGGTAACATCACTGTGACTCTTATCTCTTTTAGCTTTTGCATGTTAGTTTCCTTTTAAAGCAACTAGCAAGCTGTCCCTCTTAAATGCGAAGGCACCATCTTTATTGCATCGAAAGTGTTAATTATTTAATTTGTCTTATATAATTTTCTCCCATTTATTTTCTTTGTTGCGTGGCAGAAAATAAAATATACATGTGCAAATTTTCATTTTACGTGATTATATTGCTATTAAGTAGTAAAACAATTAATTTAGACATGGACAAATTCTCTATCTTTTGTATGTTCTAGTTTTTCTAGTCCTATTGTCCTTGTATAAAATGAGAGATTGCATCCATCCTTGGTTGCATATATAACTGGATCCATCTTTTATTATAAAAAATATATTTTTTAAACAAACCCTTCGGCCATCAAGCATTTGAATCTACCAATCAACACACGTTGACATGTTAGAATTCAGCCAATATTTATAAGGGATTTCTATTTCCGTGCCCTTGGTTCGTTAGTTGTACTCAGTTTTCCCCATCTCGTTAGTTTTTCCTCAGTTTTCCCCTCCCTCTAGTTTGAAACCCCTCGCAGACGCTCGGACGGGAGGGTTGACGTCTGGTCAAAGGCCTTGCCGTTAACGGTGACGGGTGGAGCTGCACAAGGGCAGTTCCTTCCTGACCGTCTCGTGCTGACGGATAGGGTTAGGAGACACGTCGGAGCAGCCATCCATCTATCGCTGACGTGTGGGACGTTTTATTTCCTGATTGTATACGCGGTGCTGCCAATGACAAATGGGGCCGCTCTATAGGGCTGCCACAGCCAATGAACAGTGGGGTCGTGTATTTTTCAGGAAAAGACATATATTGCCGCTTTGTGGGGCTGCCGCAGACAATGACCAGTGGGGTCGTGTATTTTTTAGGAAAAGACATATATTGCCGCTCTGTGGGGCTGCCGCAGACAATGACCAGTGGGGTAGTGTATTTTTCAGAAAAATACATATATTGCCGCTCTGTGGGGAGGCCGCAGACAATGATCAGTGGAGTCGTGTATTTTTTAGGAAAATACATATATTGCCGCTCTGTGGGGCTGCCGCAGACAATGACCAGTGGGGTGAATCTTATGCTAAACATGGCTGGAACCTAGTGTTGTGTATCTCATTAGAGCAGCCCCCCAACACCAGGCCCGGTAGATTTTGAAATTTAAAATGATATTTAAAAACCCAAATTCATACGAAATTCATATGAAATTTATACAAAAGTAGCACGAATTTAAACATAACTAAAACTTAAACTTAATCCTGATCTACTGGCTATCGGTTGGGGCGCTCGACGGCCCCTGCCTCGTCATCGTTCTTCGCCATTGCCGCCTGCGTCCGTGCCCACTTCTCCTCCCTTGCTTCGCGCATCTGGCGTTGGAGCATGGCGGCCGGCATCACAGGGGCTTGCCGGCGGCGCTGTCACCGCGCTTCCAGCCTTTCACGAGAAGCTTCGATCTATGCGCGCCTCGCCTGCTGGAGGGAGAACGCCTCGTAGTGGCGATGAGCGTGGAGCTATGCGAGCTTCTGTCGCTCCGCCTCCATGAGGCGGCGTTCCGCCTCCTCCGAGGCCGCTCGCTGGCGCGAGATCTCGAGGACGTGCTCGAGATTCGCGTCATTGACGAACTCGCGCTGCTCCTCCTTCAACCGCTGGTATCGTTGCGCATTTAGCGACGCGAGGATCGCCGCATGCTCCAGGTGGGCGGGGGCATGCGGTGGCTCGCCCGACTGCGCTGCCTCCTCCGCCGCCTCTGATTCTGCGTCTGCGACGTAGGCCTTGTGCCACGCCGTGAACCGTGGGTCCTCATCCTCGTCAGAACTGTACTCCGCGTCGTCCTGCGGCTCCGGCTCCGGCTCCGGCTGCGGTGGTGGTGGAGGCAGCGCGCGGCCGTTGAGGCCAAGCATCGAGTAGGTGGTCTTCAGACGGCGCGGCATTTTGATGTGGAGAGGAGAGAATGGAGTGGCGGTGGTGGAGATGAGAGGAGAGAATGGAGCGGCGGCGGTGGACGGCGTAGTACTATAAAGCGGTGGCAACTACCCACATTTACGGCGACTGGACGCCGCGTGGCGAGTCGCTGCCCTTGGGGCCGCCTCGGTTTCCGCGCGGGAGACCATTAAACGCCGATGACCAACCTTCCCGTGTCGCGGCCGATGCGAACCGACGCGGCCGATGCGAACCGTCGCATCCTCTTGCTGACAAGGCACCCCCACCAGCTATATAGTACTATATTTTGGTGTGGCTCTAACCACGCATTTTGGCGTACAATTTCCTAGTTGTGTTAATTAATGCACGCGATAAGTTTAGCATGCATGAACATCTTATAAAAGTGAAGGGATCCCAAAAGTGAAAGCATGTACCAGCCTCTCGGATCAAATACATATCAATATTCCCAATCAAGTTGGGATAGAATTCAAATCATACATACAGATGTACATGGACACATCGAGAAAGTGGAGAAGCTTTTTTTTAGACGGAGGTAGTAGTTCGAACAATTTTTTCCCAATTTGAAATTGAAAATTACAAATTTATCATAATTTATACCAATTTGCGGCGTCGAACACGGCCGCGCAGCAATGGGATAGAAGGACCGGGATGACGGGCAGCTGAGGGGTGGTCATCTGCGCCATCCGCAAACTCGGTCATGGAGGAAGGCTGGATCTGCGGCTTCGCAACCACTCTTGGCACCGCCGCCGTCTTGGTGTACGTCATCAGCGACGTATCTGAGGAGGGCTGGATCGGCGGCTTCGCAGCGCAGTTGTAGACGATGGCTTCAATCGTCTTGGCATCGATTCGCATGGCCGCCGTCGCAGCGATGTTGTAGGCGATGTCTTCAATGTTCTTGGCATCGATGACCACTGTCTGCACGGCCGCCGTCTTGGTGTTCTTCATCAGCAACAGATCTAAGACGAGAAATGAAAGTGAGATAGAGAGAGACATTTCAACTATTTCTGAGGGTTAGATCCTTACCGGCACTCTTAGATCCACGCCGCCGCACGCACGGTTAGATCCGCGCCGCCGCACGCACGCTGCAGATCCACGCCGCCGCATGCACGCTCACTAGTAACATAGGGGTCTTCAATGGCGGTATGATACTGCTGATTTGGAAATCCGTCAGCGATTGTCTTTTTCTATGACGATTGGGCGTTTTCGCGTCACAGATGGCGGCTTGGGCCGCTTGGCCCGAAAAAATAGTGACGGGCGAGGTCTAAACGTCAACGATTGTGCAGAAATGAGCGTCGCGGGTGGTTGGCGGCCCGAACTGCTGAGTCAGCAGGGGGCGCGCGTCACAACAAGTGGGCTTCGGGCCGGTGGACACACCACACTCTGCACGCTCCTGTTCACGTACTTTTGTGTGTGCCCACACAACAGTCCAAGCCCTGCAGCACTGGGACCTATATTTGTAAGGGGAGACAACCACTGTCTGCACACATGTACCTGGCCTGCACCACTCGGACCCGCATGTCAGGTGCCGACACGACCCACCCGCGTAGGGCCGCTCGTTCCGACAGCCTCCCAGCATGGGAAGTGGACCTGAACTGTCAGTACCACCAACATGGGTTCCACATGTCAGTTGCCATGCCAAAAATATTTCCGCACGTGCCAGCACAAGTGTCTGCCTGCCATCAATTCTGGACGCATGGCCCCGTAGGTCAGAGCCTGCTGGGACCCTTCTCTAAGAGTTTTGGTGGGTTTTGCATGTCAGAGATCTGTGGGGACCGCATGTCAGAGCCTACTGGGACCCTTCTCTGAGAGTTTTGGTGGGTCCGGCATGACAGAAATCTATGGGGCCGCATGTCAGAGCCTGCTGGGACCCACGTATGACAATTTTAGTGGGTCCGGCATGCCAGAGATCTATGGGGTCCGCATGTCAGAGCCTAGTGGGTCCCAGCATGCCCGAGCTTGGTGGGCCCAACATGCCACAGTGTGGACCCGATATGTCGGAACCCATGGGGCCCGTATGTTAGAGCTTGGTGGGTCCCTGGTCCCGCCCCCGTTGAGCCCACAGGCAGCCGTGGGACCTACTGGATTCACTACGTGTCCCACCTGTCAGATACGCGTCGTGGTGTCCTTGGGCCAGATTGGCTGACTAATTAAAGGCCTAAGGCCAATTTATTCAGGTCAAAACAAGACACGTAGAGGAAATTACTTGGCCCAATTCCAATTAATTCAGGTTGAAACAAGACACACAGAAGAGCCCAGAATATATTCGAAGCCGATGAATGGGCCCAAGGCCTATTCCTGGAAAGTTATATCCCAGCCACAGATAGAATTCCCATACCTACACTGAGACAGTCCAGTTCGCAGCTCAAGCTTCTGTAGGCCCAGTTCAGTGTTCTACCACGAATGAAGGTCTACTTGTATTAGGCCCTTCTTTGGATTACCCGCAATATCAAGAAAAAAAAGAAACCCCTCAAAAAAATCAATAAAAAAGAGGAGCCCAACGGGTAGTATTTGACAAGCAAACGGGCCTATTTGGCAGAAAGTATGTCGATCGTTGCCAACACTTGATTGCGTACAACTCATCCGCTTTACTTCGATGCCCGAGATGTTAATTTTCAAACTTTCAAATATCAGAACAAGAACCAGTCACATTCACCACTACGGTGAGAGTAACCCTGTTGAACAAATCAGCTTTTCTCTTGTTTTTATGAAATATTGGGCAGACCTCCATAACCTGCCTAATGAAATTGTTCGAACCTCTACCTTGTGCCACCATATTTCTTTGTGTAGAGTCCCTTCGGGGACATCCGATATTTCTTTGTGTAGATCAACAGGGACCTCATTGATAAACAACGAAACCTGAAAGTGCCGCAGGTTCATTACAGGGATTACATTTTGCAGAAAACAGTAGCGTAGATAGAAACTACAAAGTTTTTTTCACAGCTACAAAGCTGGAACAAAAGTAACTCCCGCAGGTTCATCTCATGGTTCCAGCGCTGGGAGAGAGACCAGTAATCCAGTTTTAGGGTGCCACCATATTTTTCGTTATACTTAATTAGGTAATGAAAAACGATCGAAAAGAATATTTTAATAAATACAGGTCAACTTAAGATTACATAATTAAAACTACTAGGATATGAAGAGCAGGAATTCAGAAGAACATCTCATCTACACGGTCATCTGAATGTTCCCCTCTACGGGTTCTGGGCGTAGGCGTAGGTCGTTGTAAACCTCCTTCAGATCGTTGTAATAGCATATGGCGCATTCTACGTTCTTTTGGATCTCCGACAACGGCTTGCACATCGCATAGCGCACCAATTCGTGGTCCTTAACCTCACTGCTCGCCAACAATCTTTGTTGCACAGCCTCAACACGTTTCTGCTCTATAAACATGTTCTCTTCAAGGAGGCGCTGGAGCTCAAGCCGTAGCTCCGTATTCTTAGACATCTCCTCCTGGAGGCGACTATTGTGCTGATTCTTCTTCGCAGCAGTCTCCTCCTGGAGATGGTGCCACTAAGCGATCTACCGCTGAAGCTTGTCGCGTCCGCCAAGAAGATCGGTTACCTTATCCTCCAGCAGCTGCTTGTTCGATGGGGAATTCTTCTCTGTGAGACTCTAGGTGTGCGTACTCAACTACAATAAACACCAAAAATCATGAGCAAGCCGATAGCTAATAAGAAAATAACAACATCTAGAGGCAATACTGGTTACTGACATTGTCCCTCCTTAGGCTGGGGGAGATCTCCTCGGTCGGCCCTAGATCTGCCGCGGCCATATCGGTAGCAAGTCCTCGTACGGGGGAGGGCTCGCCCGAGCCGTTGATCCTTGAGAAGATATAGATCGGAATCAGAATATGGGCTAGAAATTAACGAGGAAGAAAAAGAATGCAACAAGAGCTTTATTCGTCCACAAAATACATCTAGGAATTTGAAGCTAGACTTACCGTGACATCGAGATCCCACGGCGGCCACGTCGACCTGCCGAGGACCAGCCCTCGACACGCGGAAGACGCTCCCTCAAAGAAAGGACCGACATGGAGGCCTGCAGAGAAGGGCTATTTGCCGCCGGCAACGCAGATACTACGAAAGGATAAGAAACTTCCATGGCGGAATCAACATTCCTCTTCTGATTTCTCCTTGTATAATTAGACATGGCGATCGCAGCCTGGGCGAGCGTGGAAGTAGGAGCTAGTATGACGAAAGTAAGAGAGCGGGTTATTGCTCGAGCTCTCCGCAGGTGGAAACTGAGGAAGAAGAGATAGTGAGCAGTACGGTTGGTGAGGTGAAAGGTTTATTAATTCTTAAGTCCATACCACCATCTCCTCACCTCTCTAGAATCAATCTTGCCGTCCATTTTCTATCAACGGACTATAGGGAATTAAATGTCGCTGGAGTTAATTCCTCGACCTCATCGCATGTCTAAATGGTCTTAGTGAACAGAGGGAGTATTTTAGATCATAGCTAATTTGACTATTTTTCTTGACCGATGAATCCACATAAGTGTCGAAGAAAAACAAATCCTTATCACTCGTGCTAGCCCAACCAATGTACTGAAGCAGCCTGAAGGAGCCGAGCGATCCCAGTCCAAGCAATACCGATATGACATCTTCATGTCGTTGGTTCTACATCTCCTCCTTCACCACCGGCGGAATCCTCTTCCGACGCCACTTCCCTTCCCTCGCCGATGTACTGAAACATTTCAGAGACATTGCTTTACTAACGAATGTGGTATGTAGAAAAATATGTGAGGTTTTCAGTATAGAAGCTAGAGGGCTAATAGGCATGCGCTTCTAACAGTATAGGGCATGAGAAGTAAAGCTGGATGAGCGATATAGAATAGTCACGTATTTTACTTTGATGTTTCAGTAGTTGTCAACGGAAACAAGTAGAGCTTGCGGGGGATATTTGAGAGCTTGCTGCACATTTTAAAGAAAGAAAATCAGTGGAATTTGCTTTCCTTGTGAACAAGGCTGATCTATCCCAGGCTATTAACTCATCCCATACACCCAGCATATGCATGCGGCGAGGTATGGAGTCCAGAGTATATACAATTTACCTCCTCTTTGATTGGATACCCTGGCAGATGCCGACGCTGCTCTTGTCCTCGTATTTGTATTTTTGCTTAACGGAGACCCTGGTAAGTGCGACGCTACAAAGTAACAGCAGAAATACAAATTCATCTCACAATCTCTGTGTCTCCTCCCAACAATCGGTACCGCTGCTGCTTTTTTTGTCTATCCCGCGTCACAAAGGTTGTCCCCAAATCTAACTTCAGCGCGGCAAGAAACCATCGGCAGGCTCTCCCATGACCGACCATCTCCCTAAAGCTATGAGAAAATTCAGAATCGTTCGCATGCACAAGAGAAATATGCAGGCGTTGATCCATGGAATCGCATAATACAACCTCACTCCCTCACCCGTGATCTAGCCCAAGGAACTGCCGCCGGCAGACTCCCTGCGCCTCCGCACTTGGCTCTGGAAGATTCCCCTATTTCCCCGCCCCAGCCATCGTCCGGCTGAGCTGCGCTGACGTGCGCCCCATACCCTGCAGCGGTCCAACTTTCCTGCGCAGCCCGCCCCCGCCCCTACACCGGGTCAGAACAGTTAGCCGACCTTGTCCCTGAGTGGCTAGCGATGCGGCCGCTGCGCCACAGGGTCCCCCACGGCCGAGCGGTCCGTGCCTCACCGGCCTCGCCGGAGGAGGAAGAGGACAGGAGGCGGCCGCCACATTATGTATTGAAAAAGTGGATCGTGGCCCAGGCGTTGCGGGGATGAGGGGGTCGGCCGTGTTTGACCCATTTTTTATGTATTGAAAAAAAGTGGATCGTGGCCCAGGCGTTGCGGGGATGAGGGGGTCGGCCGTGTTTGACCCATTTTTTCGCAGCCGCTTTTCTAGCGTGGCCCGGTCGAGGGAGCGATGTGCGCAGATATTGTGCAACGTACACGTACGAACAACGGATCCAAATTTAATAGTAAAGATCTATCCCCAATAAATAACCCCTAGCGGTTCGTTCTACCCTGCATTTCGGCAAGTTCCAAAAAACCCCATTGTTTGCAGTTGCTCTCCCTCCCTCCCCTTCAATCCCTCCAATTAGTTCGACATTCTTCAGCGCTGGCATGGACAACGGCGGCCTATTTACGCTAAATACGAGCGTCGTTCCCCATGGAACGACCAAGGTGGACGTGGTGTACACGAATGACCCTTCCGTTCTCGAGAGCACCCTCCAGATGTACGAACACAAGCTGTGAGAGGACAGGCCCAGGTTTATCGGCCTCGACCTAGAGTACACTTCGGATCAATCAAGAACCGCCGTCGTTCAGTTGACCATGGACCAACACGTCCTGGTGTACAATCTCTGCAGGTGTGTTCTACGCATGCTCTTCCTTTATCCTTTTTTTTGAGAAACACTTCCTTTATCTTGGATCTGCTTTCTTATTTCGAAATAGACTAGGTTCTAACTTGAATGAAAACACGAACAAACTAACTTGTATGAAATATGTGTTCTGAAACTGTAATATCCAAATAACTTGTATAATTTTTTTGGATTTACCACGGTATCTTTTTTCATACTTTTGGTACTCAAAAAGATTTCATGTCTTGCACAAATTTCATGTACTCATACTCACCGATAATCGGCATGGATGTCAAGATATTAACAACTGAATCTTAACTTGACACTTGAATTAGATCATATAGTCGCACCAATAATTCGTGTTAGTTTGATGTGTATCACTGATGCAAAATAATTGTTTCACTGCATCAAGTAAACATTTATTGGAAGCAAAAAAATGTGTACTATGTATGCATATACTATCTTACAAGATTGATTTGTGTTAACATGCAGGAGTCCTGACATGCAGGCGCTGCAAGAATTCCTTCAAAATAAAGGAATTTGTTTCACAGCTGTTGACAACACGGGTGACTCTATCAGGCTTGCTAAAGATGGCATTACAATTCCTGAACATAAGTGGATTGACATCCAGGATATGATCAATTTCAATGGTCCTGGCAATAGGACTGGCGTGGGTGATTTGGCTGCGGTCATCATTGACCCATTTTACAAAAACATGAAGAACAAGTTCCCTACTAAGAGCCACAATCACTGGGAGTGGCAGCCATTGCCTGAAGTAAACTTGAGGTATGCCGCGATTGATGGGTATGTCAGTTTTGAGTTGTACTGGCGACTCAACAAAATCAATGAAGGTCAAGCGCAACAAATTCCAAGGGAAGTGGTTTGCCCTGATTGCAAGGAAGCAACTAGGTTGGAAAATCTCCCTCCTGCCTGGCGCGATGACAATAAGTTTGTCGGGACAAACTACTGGGACTGGGTATCTTATTGCAACAAGCACAACATACCATTTGATCCGAAGAAAATGCCTCCAGGGGTAAAGGCCCCGTGGGAGCCTACTTCGGGGTATTCATGGAATGGCGGTGCACTTGTTGATCACGGTAGGGCAACGGTTGTATGTGGTGAGATAGCAAGGGGAGGGCCTGTATCTGGTTGGGAAGCTCAAACAAGGATTCCCGACGAGAACAGAACTTGGACTGCCAACCCATGGGAGGCAGGTACAAGCCGACCCGGCAAGCGCGTCAAGAGGGATGATGATAATTGGTGAACTAGGTTGGCGTTATATGTTTCCTAGATTGTACATAAGTTTAGAATGATGAACTAGTATTATTGTTTAGGTGATGTAATTACTTCTGCAACAATGTGTACGAGGTTTCAGAACCATGCTTACCTAATTACGGTCAATGTGTGCTAATTAATGTTATTTCTTCTATACATAAGTTTGGAATGATGATAATTGGTTAACTAGGAGTATTGTTTATGTGATGTAATTACTTTTGCAACAATGTGTATAAGGTTTTAGAACCATGCTTCCCTAATTACGCTCAATGTGCCGACTAGGCTAGAAATTAACGAGGAAGAAAAAGAATGCAACAAGTAATTTATTCGTCCAAGAAATGCATCAAGGAATTTGAAGCTAGACTTACCCAGACATCGAGATGCCACGACGGCCACTGATACGTCTCCGATGTATCGATAAATTCTTATGTTCCATACCACATTATTGATGATATCTACATGTTTTATGCATACTTTATGTCATTATTATGCGTTTTCCGGAACTAACCTATTGACGATATGCCGAAGGGCCAGTTGCTGTTTTCTGCTATTTTTGGTTTCAGAAATCCTAGTAAGGAAATATTCTCGGAATCGGACGAAATCAAAGCCCAGCATCTTAGGATCACGCGAAGTTTCCAGAACACCCGAGAGAGGCCAGAGGGGGGCCACTGGGCCCCCAGATGACAGGGCGGCGCGGCCCAGGGGGGCGCCCCCCTAGTGTGTCATCGCCTCGTCGACCCCCCGACTCCGCCTCTTCGCCTATATAAAGGTCCCTGACCTAAAAACCTCGACACGTTCGACGAAACCAGAGAAAACCTTCCAGAGCCGCCGCCATCGCGAAGCCAAGATCTAGGGGACAGGAGTCTCCGTTCCGGCACGCCGCCGGGACGGGGAAGTTCCCCCGGAAGGCTCCTCCATCGACACCACCGCCATCTTCATCAACGCTGCTGTCTCCCATGAGGAGGGAGTAGTTCTCCATCGAGGCTCGGGGCTGTACCGGTAGCTATGTGGTTCATCTCTCTCCTTTGTGCTTCAATACAATAATCTCATGAGCTGCCTTACATGATTGAGATTCATATGATGATGCTTGTAATCTAGATGTCATTATGCTAGTCAAGTGGGTTTTACTTATGTGATCTCCGGAGACTCCTTGTCCCACGTGTGTAAAGGTGACAGTGTGTGCACCGTGTGGGTCTCTTAGGCTATATTTCACAGAATACTTATTCACTGTTATGAATGGCATAGTGAAGTGCTTATTTATATGCCTTTATGATTGCAATGTGTTTTGTATCACAATTTATCTGTGTGCTACTCTAGTGATGTTATTAAAGTAGTTTATTCCTCCCGCACGGTGTAATGGTGACAAGTGTGTGCATCGTGTAGTACTTGGCGTAGGCTATGATTGTGATCTCTTGTAGATTATGAAGTTAACTATTGCTATGATAGTATTGATGTGATCTATTCCTCCTTTCGTAGTGTGAAGGTGACGAGTGTGCATGCTATGTTAGTACTTGGTTTGGTTATGTTGATCTGTTATGCACTCTAAGGTTATTTAAATATGAACATTGAATATTGTGGAGCTTGTTAACTCCGGCATTGAGGGTTCGTGTAATCCTACACGCTTAGTGGTGTTCATCATCCAACAAGAGGGTGTAGAGTCTAGCATCTATCTATTTATTCTGTTATGTGATCAATGTTGAGAGTGTCCACTAGTGAAAGTATGATCCCTAGGCCTTGTTCCTAAATATCGCTACCGCTGCTTGTTTATCGTTTTACTTGCATCCGTACTTCCTGCAATATTACCACCATCAACCACACGCCAGCAAAGCACTTTTCTGGCGCCGTTACTACTGCTCATATATATTCATACCACCTGTATTTCACTATCTCTTCGCCGAACTAGTGCACCTATTAGGTGTGTTGGGGACACAAGAGACTTCTTGCTTTGTGGTTGCAGGGTTGCATGAGAGGGATATCTTTGACCTCTTCCTCCCTGAGTTCGATAAACCTTGGGTGATCCACTTAAGGGAAACTTGCTGCTGTTCTACAACCCTCTGCTCTTGGAGGCCCAACACTGTCTACAAGAATAGAAGCACCCGTAGACATCAAGCACTTTTCTGGCGCCGTTGCCGGGGAGGAAAGGTAAACGGCACACACACACCGGACCCCGGCAACAAGCTACTTTTCTGGCGCCGTTGCCGGGGAGGAAAGGTAAAAGGCACTCATACTCCGGTCCCAGGTAAAGTACTTTTCTGGCGCCGTTGTGTGTGTGCTCGAAGCTATTTCCTTTAGATCCTGCAACTGCATCTTTTTGTTTCTTGTTTACACTAGTTTGGCATAATGGACAACAATGAGCTTCTTATTCTATTTCCTGATTTAAGACATGGATGGTTTGATGCGAAAATTAAAAAACCCATGGAACATATTAGTATGAACACTTTGAATACCATTGTTGCTAATGATATAGAAAGTTCTAAGCTTGGGGAAGCTGGTTCTGATGAGCATGATCTTTTTAGTCCCCCAAGCATTGAGGAGAAAATTTACTTTGATGATACTTTGCCTCCTATTTATGATGATTATAATAATATTGGTCTTTTAGTACCGCCTGTTATGGAGGATAAATTTGATTATGATTACAATATGCCTCCTATATTTGATGATGAGAATAATAATGATAGCTACTTTGTTGAATTTGCTCCCACTATTACCAATAAAATTGACTATGCTTATGTGGAGGGTAATGATACTTTTATGCATGTGAATAAGAATGCTTTATGTGATAGTTATATTGTTGAGTTTGCTCATGTTGCTACTGAAAGTTATTATGAGAGAGGAAAATATGGTTGTAGAAATTTTCATGTTACTAAAATACCTCTCTATGTGCTGAAATTTTTGAAGCTACACTTGTTCTATCTTCCTATGCTTGTTACTTTGCTCTTCATGAACTTGTTTATTTACAAGATCCCTTTTCATAGGAAGTGGGTTAGACTTAAATGTGTTTTGAATTTGCTTCTTGATGCTCTCTTTTGCTTCAATTCTTATTTCTTGCGAGTGCATCATTAAAACTGCTGAGCCCATCTTAATGGCTATAAAGAAAGCACTTCTTGGGAGATAACCCATGTGTTTATTTTGCTACAGTACCTCTATTTTATATTTGAGTCTTGGAAGTTGTTACTACTGTAGCAACCTCTCCTTATCTTAATTTTGTTGCATTGTTGTGCCAAGTAAAGTCTTTGATAGTAAGGTTCATACTAGATTTGGATTACTGCGCAGAAAACAGATTTCTTGCTGTCACGAATCCGGGCCTAATTCTCTGTAGGTAACTCAGAAAATTATGCCAATTTACGTGAGTGATCCTCGGATACGTACGCAACTTTCATTCAATTTGGGAATTTTCATCTGAGCAAGTCCGGTGCCTCAATAAAATTCGTCTTTACGGACTCGTTTCGTTTTGACAGATTCTGCCTTTTATTTCGCATTGCTTCTTTCGCTGTGTTGGGTGGATTTCTTTGTTCCATTACCTTCCAGTAGCTTAGGGCAATGTCCAGAAGTGTTAAGAATGATTGTGTCACCTCTGAACATGTGAATTTTTAATTATGCACTAACCCTCTAATGAGTTTGTTTTGAGTTTGGTGTGGAGGAAGTTTTCAAGGGTCAAGAGAGGAGGATGATATACTACGATCAAAGAGAGTGAAAGCTCTAAGCTTGGGGATGACCCCGTGGTTCATCCCTGCATATTTCAAGAAGACTCAAGCATCTAAGCTTGGGGATTCCCAAGGCATCCCCTTCTTCATCGACAACTTATCAGGTTTCTTCTCTTGAAACTATATTTTTATTCGGTCACATCTTATGTACTTTACTTGGAGCGTCGGTTTGTTTTTGTTTTTGTTTGTGTTTGAATAAATTCATGCTTGTGTGGGAGAGAGACACGCTCCGCTGGTTCATATGAACACATGTGTTCTTAGCTTTTAATGTTCATGGCGAAGGTTGAAACTGCTTCGTTAATTGTTATATGGTTGGAAACGGGAAATGCTACATGTAGTAATTGGTAAAATGTCTTGGATAATGTGATACTTGGCAATTGTTGTGCTCATGTTTAAGCTCTTGCATCATATACTTTGCACCTATTAATGAAGAAATACATAGAGCTTGCTAAAATTTGGTTTGCATAATTGGTCTCTCTAAAGTCTAGATAATTTCTAGTATTGAGTTTGAACAACAAGGAAGACGGTGTAGAGTCTTATAATGTTTACAATATGTCTTTTATGTGAGTTTTGCTGCACCGGTTCCTCCTTGTGTTTGTTTCAAATAACCTTGCTAGCCTAAACCTTGTATCGAGAGGGAATACTTCTCATGCATCCAAAATCCTTGAGCCAACCACTATGCCATTTGTGTCCACCATACCTACCTACTACATGGTATTTCTCCGCCATTCCAAAGTAAATTGCTTGAGTGCTACCTTTAAATAATTCAAAATTTATCACCTCTGATTTGTGTCAATGTTTTATAGCTCATGAGGAAGTATGTGGTGTTTATCTTTCATTATTGTTGGGCAACTTTCACCAATGGACTAGTGGCTTCATCCGCTTATCCAATAATTTTGCAAAAAGAGCCGGCGCGGGGTTCCCAGCCCCCAATTAATCAACCTTCATTAATAATCCTCTTCACATGTTTTGCTCTGATTCATCCGTAAGCAACTTAATTTTGCAAATAGACACTCCTTCATGGTATGTGAATGTTGGAAGGCACCCGAGGATTCGGTTAGCCATGGCTTGTGTAAGCAAAAGGTTGGGAGGAGTGTCATCCATAAATAAAACTAAAATACATGTGTAAACAAAAGAGAAGAGGGATGATCTACCTTGCTGGTAGAGATAACGTCCTTCATGGGAGCCGCTCTTTGGAGGTTTGTCTGGCAAGGGGGTTAGAGTGCCCACTACCATTCGTTGACAACAACAAACACCTCTCAAAATTTTACTTTTATGCTCTCTTTATGTTTTCAAAACCAAAGCTCTAGCACAAATATAGCAATCAATGCTTTCCTCTTTGAAGGACCTTTCTTTTACTTTTATGTTGAGTCAGTTCACCTATCTCTCTCCACCTCAAGAAGCAAACACTTGTGTGAACTGTGCATTGATTCCTACATACTTGCATATTGCACTTGTTAGATTACTTTACATTGACAATATCCATGAGATATACATGCTATAAGTTGAAAGCAACCGCTGAAACTTAATCTTCCTTTGTGTTGCTTCAATACCTTTACTTTGATTTATTGCTTTATGAGTTAACTCTTATGCAAGACTCATTGATGCTTGTCTTCAATACCTTTACTTTGATTCATTTGTTTACTCATGTCATTACCATTGTTTTGATCGCTGCATTCATTACATGTGTTTACAATAGTATGATCAAGGTTATGATGGCATGTCACTCCAGAAATTATCTTTGTTATCGTTTACCTGCTCGGGACGAGCAGGAACTAAGTGACAAGGGATTAACTTGTCAATGCCTACGGGTTATAGGCTAGGGTTTAGTTAGAAGTAGAGGGCAAGTAGATCTCGAAGGTTTC